>NC_134473.1:60942817-60986287 GCF_964194025.1 Convolutriloba macropyga
CTTAGAATTAGCGAGTCCAAGGCTTTAAATTTTTTAAAATAGTCGCGTTTTCAAGGACATTTTTCAAATTGATGTTTTTTAGATCATAAATATTTGCAAAATATTTTTCCTGTTTACAGAAATTTGCAGTAAACTCCATTTATAGTTTTAAAATAAATTCGCAAATTTATTTTTATTGTTACAAATTTTTGCAAGTCCTAATTATAGTTTTACAGAAGTTTGCGAATCTTTTCTTGCATTTACAAACCTTTGCAAATCAATTTTTTAATTTACACATTGTTGCAATTTTTGCAAGTTTTAACTATTTTAAAAATTTTTTGCGATCGTTGTGCATTGTTAATCAATTATTTACAAAAGTTAGTTTGAAGATTTTTGCAAATAATGATTTTTTAAGCCTAGGGTTGGCAAGGAAAAGAGTAAAAGATAGGACTTTTATTTCATAGAGCTACCTGTTGATAATAGTTTAACAATGGCAATTGGTCATTTGTCTTCTAGCACACACATGTTCCTCATGTACTCGAATTACATGGTCTGGAAAAGGCTTTTGTCTGGACAATGGCCTGGATCTCGTCTGATCAGAGGTCATTTCGGTTTGGGATGGTCTGATCAGAGGCAGTTACGAGAGCACACTAATCTGATCAAATACAATTTTGAGCACTCAGTAGTCTGATCTGAGGAGGTTTTTGAGAGCACACTAGTCTGATGAGAGCTCATGATTTAAAACTTGCCTATAAAAAGAATATTAATTTAAAAAGCCGGATGCTAGGCTTAATATGTGTTCCTTGAACATGTCAACATCAATTCCACATTTTTGATGCAATTTCACAACTGATTATTCTCTGGGCTGCCAAAATTTTGTCAAAATATCTTTCCATGAAGAGCAAGAAAACATTATAACTAAAGTTCCAAGCCAATCGCAAGTTCAAGCATTCCTCATAGTCTTAGAGAAATGAATACGTATTGCACTACTAGATTTCCCTGCTAAATTTACTAAGATTAGGATCAATTTGATTTCGGAAACCAACGACGCCCTTTTTCTTTTTATGCAAGTGCTGCTGGGGTAGAACCAATCCTTCAGTTCCATGGCTACATCAAGCCTACATTTCCCTTTATACGTTTGTTCAACAAAAAGCTGACCTTTATCGTCAGTGTTAGATACAATTTGTTTCGGGCTCATAATCGTGTTTTGAGTTTATGTTAATGATACTGAAATCAAGCAAAGAAAACTAGGTTAAATCTCTGCGCTGATAAAAAACGGTACTTTGACATAAAACGTAGCCTGAATGACTTGAATGATGTTCCAAAAATGATTTTTGTCTATTCTGGCAACATGGTCTAATCGTCAGAGATCATCCATGTATAGAAGGAGATGTGAGAAGAGTGCAAAAGTGCATTGGGTTATTACGTTTTGAAAAACCCCAGTTGCTGAAAGCAGTGACAAAACGAACATTGCAGAAAAAATGTAAATAAATCGAAAATAAATTCGTTAAATATATAACGCGAATTTCAGTGATAGTATTAATTCGTAAATTGGCGGCTAATCCCCACAAATCGAAGGTCTAGATTAGAGTCAGTGACGAGATCAAAGGATAAGAATCAATACCTTAATGCAAAAACTACCGACGTATATAGCAGCGTTTAAGCGTTTTTTGCACTTGCTCACTTTCTTGACCATAATACGTGTGCGGAAAACAGCGACAACTCTGATAGACCCAGTACGATATGGTTTTTAGTTTTCTGATGGGCTTCCTTTTTACTACAGAACACAGGTTAAAATGGACACTTTGAGACCCTGGAAACTGTGAGAAAAATACATCAATTATATCCATATTGTGCATCTCTTCTGTATTGACTATAACCCCTACCCGCCTACTTTGTGGGCGTATATCGTTTACGCCTCCAAGCTCAAGTGCTTTTTTTGTATTAAAAAATTTCATATAATTATATATTGTAATACAATAAATAAAAAACATGACTATATATAATAATATATAATAATATTATAAAATAATATGCATGCTATATGTATTAAATAAAAACGTATTATATAATAACACATAGTGTGTAATTGAATTGTAAGCGGCGAAACAAGAAGGCTGCTGATATTAGTCATTTAGTTGGTGGTGAAATTGTAAACTTACCATACAAAAATCACGTTAAAGATAAAACTATGCTCCTTTCATTGGGTTGTGTAAAAAAAAAAAAAACAAAATTCTTCAACACGGGTTCTCCTGAATTTGTCGCTTTCTCCCAATAACTAAAATCACTCTCATTAAATTTTAATAAAGGATGTTTTTTAATGACAATGGGAGCTCAAGACAGGAAATCATGATGATGAAGATGATGACTATGATGATGATAATTAAGCAACCCGCCAAAACTGTAGAATTCACTCTTTCTCAAAAAACAATTGCCAAGACGTCGCAGCTATACAATTATAGCAACCAAAAAAGAAACCAAACAAGAAAATATGTTTAAACATTATAAAAACATTGTCTGCCTTCCGACACGAAGTTTTTTCAAACAAAGAGGGTGACATCACCCCCAAAGACAATGAAAACAGTACAACCCCCCCCCCCCCTGCTAAGTAAAAAAATCGAAACGAAGTTGACTCCAAAAGTGCGAAGTCCCCCCAGCACCAAGACAAGGCCTCCCAGACGATTTTTTTTTATTGCAGATGTCACAAGCAAAAGTATTTTTCCAAGGGTTTCAGACGTCACCCGAGAAAGAAGGCCTTTTTGTGGTCACAGAGAACTATCAGAACTTCGCACGACAGCTGATAAAAAACTATCAGTGGGACTTAACAAAAAATCGTAATTTAAAAAAAGTGCATAGAAGTGCCTGGAATCGCTAAAAACAGGTTAAAAAGACAGGCTAATTTTTTGCCCGTATCGATGAGGTGGCTTGACAAAACCCCATTCCAATATGAAATTTTAATTAGTAAAAAGTAATTTGAAAAGTCAGTTTTAAGACAAAATGAAGTTAAGCCGATGTCACTGTTCTCCACTGAACTCCCACAGTGTCCATTTTGCGACACAACTAGAATTAATTTCAGGCTAACTGAAGAAGTTGACCAAAAGAAGTTCCCCACAAGCCCCAAAAGTTTATTTGCGGAGTAATTATGAGATTTGTTTATTTTTGGATGATTGTTAAGCTATGGATGGCTTTCACACTTATACATCATGCAATTGTAACTTTCCCTCGTGATAAAGTCGGGCAGCGGTATTTGTTTCGGAGGCAATTTTGCGCACAAGAATCTTCGTTCCACGTCTCCTGAGCACGGACACTGGAAGTTCTGGAACTGAGGATAGAACACAAGACATGAGCAGTCGCCACTAGCTGGTAAAACATGTTCTGTCGTGCTCCACAACTCCTCACTAACGTCTTTTAGACGTCTTATAAAAATGAGCTTTCATTCATGAAGGGATGTTAATGGTGATGTTAATGATCAACAGATAAGGCACTTTTCCGGCGCATCTTGCAAGAGACTTACAAAATGGATGGTTATCTTGCAAGGATCTTACAATAGAAACAGTTATCTTGCTAGGATCTTACAAGCGAGAAGGTTATCTTGCCAGGGCATTACAAAAGAAACAGTTATCTTGCAAGTATCTTATAAGAGAAATGATTTCATGCAGGGATCTTACAAGAGACACAGTTATCTTCATAGTATCTCACAAGAGAAACGGTTATCTTGCAAGGATCTTAAAAGAGAGATGGTTATTTTACAAGGATCTTACAAGAGAGACGGCTATGTTGCGATGATCTTACAAGAGAAATGATTATCTTGCAAGGATCCCGGGTTGAATTTTTCCGCCCAAATTGACGTAAGAGTGGGGCTGCAATGAGAGGATTTTTAAGGAAAATGCAGCTCAAAACTCTTACATCTTTTTGGGCTGCATTGGGTTTCCAACGGGGTTAAAATGGTGTAAGAGTGAGGGGGTAAAAGACTAATTAACCCCCAACTCTTACATCTTTTTGGTCTGTCAAGGGGAGTAAAACGATGTAAGAGTTCGGGGGTAATTTCTCCATTACCCCCCAACTCTCACATTTTTTTACCCCCTTGACAGACCAAAAAGATGTAAGAGTTGGGGGTTAATTAGTCTTTTACTCCCTCACTCTTACACCATTTTACCCCCGTTGGAAGCCCAATGCAGCCCAAAACTACGTAAGAGCTTCGAGCTGCGTTTTCCTAAAAAATCTTCACATTGCAGCCCACTCTTACATCATTTTACCCCAGCACTTGGCAGCCCAACCCTTACATCATTTTACCCCCTCAATCTTACATTGTTTTAGCGCTCGTACCTGAAGACTGCCAGTCTCGAACCCACAACCTCTGTACCCTCAGCTGCGTCGACTTAACCTTCAGACCATCAACGCTTGTCCAACTCTTGACAGTCTTTATATATGAATAATATGAGTTAGAATTGCCCCCTCTCAACAAATTACCCCCTCACTCCTACATCATTTTACCCCCTCAGAACAAATTACCCCCTCACTCTTACACCATTTTACCCCCCCTTGGCAGCCCAACTCTTACACCATTTTACCCCCTCTCAACAATTTACCCTCTCACTATTACACCATTTTACCCCCTTGGCAGCTCAACTCTTAGTTCATTTTAACTCACTCTAGACAACTTACCCCCTCACTCTTACACCATTTTACCCCCCTTCGCAGTCCAACTCTTACATCATTTTACCCCCTCTTAACAAATTACCCCCTCATTCTTACACCATTTTACCCATTGCAGTCCACTCTTACATGGCAATTTCATTCAGTGGGTGTAATTCCTGAAAAGTCATCCCATTGCAGACATTGCAATCCACTCTTACATGGCAATTTAAGTCAGGGGGCAATTTCTCAAAAGTCCTCCGATTGCAGCCCATTGCAGCCCACTCATATACGGCAATTTCAGTCAGGGGGTAATTCCTGAAAAGTTTTCCCATTGTAGCCCATTGCAGCCCACTCTTACATGGCAATTTCAATCAGGAGGTAATTCCTGAAAAGTCCTCCCATTGCAGCTCACTCTTACATGGCAATTTTATTCAGGGGGGGGGGGGGGGTAATTCCTCAAAAGACCTCTCATTGCAGCCCATTCCAGCCCATTGCAGCCCATTGCAGCCCATTTATACATGGCAATTTCAGTCAGGGTTAATTCCTCAAAAATCTTCCCATTGCAGCCCAACTCTTACATCATTTTACCCCCTCTGAACAAATTACCCCCACACTCTTACATCAATTTAACCACCATAGACGAATTACCCCCACTCTTACAACAAAATGGGAGGATTTTAGAGAGGACATTCGACCCGGGATGTTTTCAACTGATAACCACACATTTAATCCGAGGAGTAAAACTGATGAAGTGTCATTTTTCATTAAATTGGATTTAGCTATCATTTACGTTGCAATCGGTATCGACCTTCGTAGATGCACTAGGTTTGATTTCCTTCTGCTATAAGCGCATCACGATGTAAGTCCCTTGATGTGTTCGGAAAACTACAAATCAACAAGCTTTTCTTGTTTCATATCGCTTTGTCGAGATATAAAGAGTTTGAATTCGGCTTCGTTGTTTTTTTTTTTGAGAAAAAAAAGCGCGAAATGATATTTTTGTAAATGTAGTTCAACTCTTTTTCGCTGCTCCAAAGAAATGAATTTTCAATATGTTGTTGCATATGTTCCTTAATACATAGCGATCCTACAAGTTTTGTGCCGTCAGCGTAGAGAACGCGTTTATTTATAACTGCTTCCGAAAAATCATTTATAGAAATTGAGAACTTCAGAAAAGCAAATATAGAATTTTGTGGTCGATCACTGTGGCTTGGAGCGAATTGTCATTTTGGAATGGAGAATATTACCGTTTGCTGTCTTCCTGTCAGTAGGAAGCAGAAAAACTTATGAACTCTCTATCAAAACAAAAACCGAAAAACTTATGCTGAGCAATTTTGCAAGTAACTGTGTCGATAACCTTTGCATGCAATTTAAACTGTAATGGGCTGTGTATGGGCATTGAGTGCGTCGTACAGGTTATCACATTAAAGTGGAAGCTTCGTAATTTTTAGTAATATTATCTAAAATCATGATGCTCACTAGCATTTCCACTAGAATTGTTTTGAAACTCTTCATACACCAGTCGATCAAAAAGACGAAATAGCGAACTCAACATAAAAATAGGTAGATTTTTTATTTTGTCCATCTTACTTTCATTTTTAAAATGAGGACGAATATGGATTTTTCAATGTAACGGGAAACTTGCAGTTATGGATGATAGAGCTGAAGAGATCCAAAAAGTGACCTTTAATTTATGGCAATGAATGTTTAAGTAATTTTGAAATTATTTCATTGAAGATTTGTGAACGAATTTCAACAGTGGTTTTTTTCAGGTTTTTCATTTTCCTAAGAACAGTTACTGGATAAATTAGTCCAATCCTAATGCAATGTTTCACACCAGACAAAAAACAACATTTTCTATAAATTACACAGTACAACCCTAAAATAAATTGATGGACAAACTCTTCTCATTAGACACCGCATACGATGGTGGAGATATATGCTCTTTAGAACAGGAGAATAAAAGACGACTATTAGAAGACATTAAACCAATATGTATAGTAAAAACGTGCAACTCAGATGAAATAACGTCTCTAATGAGCACGTATTAGCAATTAAAAACAAATATTTTGACCAAGAGAGAAATCAATTTCCCTTAACCGACATGGAAACTTTCCAAATCGCCCGAACGGTATTTTCATCTTATGTAATAGAAATTCAAGGCTAGCAACTCGCTTGAGTTACAAAATCTTTCCTATGTGACCCGTGAAATCAATGGTATATTTCTATTATTTATAGTACACTGTCATGCCCTCTTTCAGATACATTATTTGAATTTTTACAGAAAATATAACGTGAAAGTCTTAGGTCTCAAAAATATGAACAAATCAATTAAAATTTGTTAGAATTTCTGAATGCTTCTTGCTGATTTCTTACTACGGATGCAAAAAATGAAAGTGTGCATAAAATTGCAAAACAGGAAAAAGAAATCTTTAATCACTTATTTCAAGTCTTTCTAAGTACGGCCCAGGATAGTGATTTAAGGGAAACCGACGGTAGCAGTACTTCTCACTCAGTTTATGCAAAATTTCCGGTGTAATATTTTACGCCACTTTTCAAAGCAAGAAAACCAATTGCAAGATTATTTTCACTTCTAATATCAAAACCTCCAGATGTTCTACAATATATTTAAGATTCCAATGGTTATCCAGAACACAATGTGCCTGTACAACAGAAGAACCATCAGCACACATATAGAAATTACAAAAAATTAACCAAAATTGTCAATAAACCACTCAGAAAATAGTTAATTTTTTAAACAACCTAATACACCCAAAAACGAGAAGTTGTTAAACGCTCTAAATCTTTTTTTATTTTAGCAGCCGCTTCAACCCAAACACTTTCTATTGCTTTGTGAAGAATATCGCAAATGGTTAAACAGTATTTAGGACGCTCTGTCTTCGTGCAACAATGTGTAAGACAATTGCATGCAAGAATATTTCAGACCACTTGATGACACAGATCCAGCATACACATCATAGGAATTTTGAGAAGCTATAAGAGCAAAAATGGCAACAACAGCGGGTCAAGATCAGACTGATTTCTCTAATGTTGATGCTTTAAGAATGCTATGATACCAATTGTACTAATTTGTCCACCCCCCACTAGGTGGAGAACTACTTAAAACTCTAGCTTCGAGATTTAGGCAGATAGCTCGGAAAACATTTTTTACAGCGTATAAGGCCTGATAAATGCAAAAAACGACGCTTTAGTGAAAACATTAGGTATACAAGTAGCAAGAATAGCATTGAAAAAAAAGCACTAGAGATTCCGTTTGAACAACCGGTGGAATAACTTGGGGGATATTACAAAAACACATTGACCGACACAAAGTCAATTAAAATTCATCCCTATTAGCCTCAAAATTAAAAAAAAATACAAACACGCGGACATTGACAAGCTCTTACAACAGATGATAATATAGCTAGGGAACGAATAATGGCATACCGTATCCAGATAGTACGCCACAGCTACACCAAAAAATGTGAATTTCAGGGGACACCATTTTTTTCTACATTTTTACAAATTTTTACATTCAGATCATAGTTGCTCTGCTTGTCCCGGTCGTCAATCCACCAGACCAGCGGATAAAACTGTTTTCCGCAAACAAAACATTAATTGAGCTATGAAAGGCAATCGAAACCCATCTAACAACTAAATACTCCAAACCCAATTCACGGGTGAACGATTAACATTGGCAACCAGCTCTCGAAAAAGTACTAAAGAACAAATAGAAGCTTCTCGACGCAGAAACTTTAATAAGTCTAGCATATAAATTTACCTCAAATTAAAGCCTGACACAGAATTACCGAAACAACAATCAATCTAGTTCTTATGGAAACCTCAATCAAAATTATCAAAAAGAGTCACAAATTGATCGTCATAAAATCATTCGCTCTCAGCTACCATTTTCTCGAAATTGCCTTAGAAACGTACAAAATAAATTTATGTCACCATTTTACCAGAAATCTTAAGAAAATACAACAACTCAAAAAGTGCAAACAGAAACAAAGAAACATAGAATAACAGGTACCGGATTAACACTATAAGGATTTACTCATCCAATAAACCCAACGAGAATTTTTTGCCAAGATTAAGGTAATTCTCTAACAGAAGATTGTCATCTCTCCACTTCTTCAAAAAACAGTACTTGGGTACAATCATTTACTTAATTTACACCACAAAATATCAATATAGACGCAACTCATTACCTAAACACTCTGGAATATCGTTTCTAATTGAATCATGAGGTACTCCAAACGTACTCAACAACGATAATTTGACTGATGTAAAACATTTGAAAAAACTATTTAGTAGCTTTTTCGTTTTTTCTCTCAGCAGCACATAACACGACGCTACACTCAAAAGGTACGTTCAATATAGACCTCGCCCTCAATTTTATTGAAAACCGAAAAACCAACAATGTACCAAAAATATGTACTTTTCTATTCCAAAACAACCTTCAATTTTTCAGAAACACCATTCCTAGCTAGATATATAAAATCAATAAAAAATACGGAACAAGACTTACTGATTAAATTGAAGTACAAACACAATGATATCTTCTTTTATGAATCCTCATTTAAACTATGTCCGTTCTACTCTCTATTTTTTCCAGTTGTAAATTAACAATATATAAGACAGTTTGATGCAAGAAAATATTTCACATTAATTGATGGCTCAGATCCAGCTTTAACATCATAGGAATTTTGACATCCTAGAACAGCGAAAACGGCAACGACAGCGGGTCGAGATCAAACTGACTTCTTTTATATTGAATCTTAAAAAAAATGCTATGACACCAATAGCACTAAATAGACCAGCTCCCACTATGTGGAGAACAACTTAAAACCCAAACTTCAATTTAAACCTCGCGCTCAATTTTACAGAAAACCAAAAAACGCGCAATGTACCAATAGTATATTCTTTTTTAGCTTATTCAATAGTATATATATAGCTTCAACTCTTCAGGAACACCATTTCTAGCAAGATTCATAAAATCAATACAAAACACGGAACAAAGCTTACTGAATAAATCGAAGAACAAAATCAATTATATCTACTTTTATGAATACTCATTTAAACCATCTCCGCACTACTCTCAATTTTTCCAGTTATCTTTGATCAAAACTTATACTTTGAATAATCAGAAATTTGTATCATCACATAATCTCTTCTGAATGCGAGAATCGTTACCAAAATGGACCTCAACTTTATACATTGGACCTTCATTCGTCCCAATGTTTCAAAACCTATTCCAGTCTCCAATCAACTTTTTCAAAAAAAAAATATTGCCCATTTGATTTTTTTGTACAAATAATCATCCAATGCACTGGTTAGAATCTCTGAAAATTTTATTCTGATTTCTAACATAAGCTACAAATAAAATCATGCGCTGAAAGTGTGCATAAAATAGCACAAATGGAAAAAGAAATCATTTATCACTTATTTAAGGCCCTTCTAAGTACTACCCAGGATACTGACCTATTAGAAATTGACAGTAAAAAAACTTCTGACTAGGTTTATACAACGTTTCCGGCGTAATCTTTTACGCCATTTTTTAGAGCAACAAAAGCGATTGAAAGATTTTTTCCACGTCTTATGAAAACCCTCGGCGTTCTACTATACTTCTAAGATTCAAATGGTTATCCAGAACACTATGTGCCTGTGCAACAGACGAACAATCAACACACGTAGAAATTTTAAAAAAATTATTCAAAATTGTCGATAAAAAACTCAGAAAACAGTAACTTTTTAAACAACCTAATACACCGAAAATGAGATGATGTTAAACGCTCCAACGCCGTTTTTTATTTCATCAGCTGCTTCAACCCAAACACTTTCCATTGTTTTATGAAGAAATTAGCAAATGGCTAATCAGTATTTAGAAGGCTCTGTCCTCGTGCAACCATGTGTAAGACAATTTGATGCAAGAACATTTCAGACCACTTGATGGCACAGATCCAGCATGCACATCATATGTTTTGAAATGCCTTAACAGCAAAAATGGCAACGACAGCTAGTCGAGATCAGACAGATTTCTCTAATATTGATGCTTTAAAAATGCTATGATACCAATAGCACTAATTGGTCAATCTCCCACTAGGTGGAGAACTACTTAAAACTCTAGCTTCGGGATTTAGGCAGATAGGTCGAAAAACATTTTTTTACAATGTATAAGACATGAATATAAGCAAAAAACGACGCTTTAGTGAAAACCTTAGATATACAAGTACCAAGTGAAAAAACAGCAAAACACAAATACACGGTACTAGAGCTTCCGTTTGAACAACCAGTGGAAAAAACTAACTTGGAGGATATTACAATAACACATTTTGACCGACCCAAATTAAATTAAAATTCAACCATTTGAACCTCAAAAACTCAAGAACAAATATACACATGGACTTTGACAATCTTTCACAACAGATGATAATAAACCTAGGGAACGAAATACAGCATACGGTATCAAGATAGTACGCTACACCTACGCAGAAAATATGAACTTCAGTGGAACACTTTCTTTTAAAACTTTTGCAAAAATTGCTTGCGTTCAGCTCATAGTTCCTCTGCTTGTCCCGATCGTCAAATCAAACAGACCAGTGGATAAAACTATTTTCCGCAAACAAAAATTCAATTGAGCTCTGAAAGGCAAACCAAATCTACCTAACAACTAAAACACATCAAACAGAACCGACAGGTAAACGATTACCATTGGCAAACAGCTCTGGATGTAGAATTAAAGAACAAATCGACACTTCTGGTCGCAAAAACTCCTAATAAGTATATCACATAAACTTACCCAAAAAGTAAATACCAAAACAGAATTACCGAAACAATAATCCATCTAGTTTGTAAGAAACTTTTTAATTTAAGAACTTTGTCGAAATATCCTTTGAAACGTATAAATTAAGTTTAAATTTAAGTTATACAAGAAATCTAGGGGAGACGCAACAGCTCAAAAAAGCCAACAGAAACAAAGAAACATAGAAAAACAATTAAAAGATTAACACTTTAATCAACTGCTATAGAAACTTCTCCAATAAAACCAACAAGAATTTGTATTTGACACGAATAAGGTCATTCTCTCACAGAAGTAAGTATTCTCTCCCCTTCTTCGAAAAACAATGCTTGGTTACTACCGTTTACACAACTCAGAGCAAAAAAAATTAATATATAAGCATCTCATCACCTCATCACACTAATATAGCGTTTTGTACTTGAATCATGAGCTACTCCAAATGTACTCAACAACGAAACAACGACAATTTCACTGACATCGAAAAAAATTGAAAAATTGAATTAGTAGTTTTCCCATTTGTTCTCTCAGCAGCACATAACACGACGCTACACTCAAAAGATACGTTCAATTTAGATCTCGCCCTCAATTTTACTGAAAACAAACAGAACACGCAATGTACCGTTAATATTTATTTTTCTTTTTGCGAACACAACATTCAGCTCTTTAGGAACACCATTCCTAGGAGGAAGAAGAACTTTTTAATCACCTATATCAAGTCTTTTTGAGTACGGCCCAGAATGGTGACCCGTCAGAATCAGACAGTGGAAGGACTTCTCACTTGGTTTCTACAACGTATCTAGCGTAACCTTTCACGCCATCTTCTTAAAGCAACGAAAGCAATTGCCAGAATTTTTTCAAATATAAAATCAAAACCCCAGACGTTCCTCTATGCATTTAAGATTCAAATGGTTATGCAGAACACAATTTGCCTGTACCACAGACAAAAATCGTCAATAAATAACTCAGAAAATTGATATTTTTTTAAACAACTTAAGGCACCCAAAATCTAGATTATGTTAAACGCTTCAAAACTTCTTTTATTTTATCAGCAGCACCGATCCAAACACTTTCTCTTGCTTTGTGAAGAAAATCGCAAATGGTTAACCAGTACTTAGAAGGCTCTGTCTTCGTGCAACAACGTGTAAGATGCTTTGATGCAAGAATATTTCAGATCGTTTGATGGCACAGATCCAGCATACACATCACAGAAATTTTGAAACGCTATAACAGCGAAAATGGCAACGACAGCGGGTCGAAATCAGGATAATTTTTCTAAGACTTATTCTTAAAAAACGCCTCCATATCAATACTACTAATTGGTCCAGCTCCCACTAGGAGGAGAACAACTTAAAACTGTAGCTTCAAGATTTAAGCAGATAGCTCGAAAAAAAATTTTACAACGTATAAGGCCTGAGAAATGAAAAAATAATCTTCTCCTCAGTTAAACATAAGATATGCAAGTAGCACGAATAACATCGAAAAAAAACAAATCGGGTAATATAGGTTCCGTTTGAACAACCAGTGGAAAAAACTAACTTGGAGGATACTAAAAAAACACATATTGAACGACACAAATTCAATTAAAAGTCAATCCTTTCAGACTCAAAAACTCACAAAAAAATACACACACGCACATTGACAATCTCTCAAAACGGATGATAATAAAGCCAGGCAACGAAATACGGCATACGGTATCAAAATAGTATGCCACCGCTTCTTGAAAAATTTGAATTTCAGTGGGACACAAAATTTTCTAATTTTTTGCAAAAAAAATTATTTTCAATGAGGTCATAATTTCTTCGCTTGTCAATCCACCAGATCATTGGATAAAACTATTTTGCGCAAACAAAACTTCAATTGAGCTATGAAAGGCAATCAAAACCTACCTAACAACTAATTTATATCAAACAAAACTGACAGGTAAACATTTACCATTGACGTACAGCTCTCGAAGTAGTATTAAAGAACAAATAGATTCTTTTGGCCGCAGTATCTATAATAAGTCTAGCACATAAACTAACCCAAAAAGTAACGCCTAGCACAGAATTACAGAAACAACAGCCCATCCAGTTGTTATGAAAACCTCAATCAAAAATCTCGAAAACATCGTAGAAAATGTTTTCCCTCTCAACGACCTATTTCTCGAAATATCCTTAGAAACGTACAAAATAAATTTCAGTCACTATTATACCAGAATTCTCAGAAAGATAAAACAGCTCTAAAAGAGCCAACAGAAACAATAAACATAGAAGAAAAGGTACAAGATTAACACTTTAATAAACTACTCTGAGAACTCATTCAAAAGACGCAACAAGAGTTTTTATTTGCCAAGAATAATGTAATTCTCTCACGAAAGAATGTGTTGTCTCAAATTCTTCAAAAAATAATGCTTGTGTAAAACCATTTACCTAATTTACACCACAAAAAATCAAAATAAGTCGCATCTCATTACCTCAACACACTAAAATAGCGTTTCTATTTGAATCATAAGCTACTCAAATTGTTCTCAACAACGCCTATTTGACTGATGTGAAAAAAATCAAAAAATTGAATTAGTGGCATTTCTATCTATTTTTTCTCTCAGCAGCACATAACACGACGCTACACTCAAAAGGTACGTTCAATTTACACCTCTCCCTCATTTATACTGAAAAGGGAAAAACAAGCAATGTACCAACAAAATTTACCTATCTTAACCAGTATTTAGGAGGCTCTGTCTTCGTGCAACAAAGTGTAAGACAATTTGATGCAAGAATATTTCTGGCCATTTGATAGCACAGATCAAGCATACACATTATAGAAATTTTGAAACGCTGTAACAGCGAAAATGCCAACGACAGCTGGTCGAGATCAGACTGATTTTTCTATGATTGATTCATTTAAAATGCCTTGATATCAATAGCACTAATTGGCCCAGCTCCCATAGGTGGAGAACCACTTAAAATTCTAGCTTGAAGATTTAAACAGATGTTTCGAAAAACATTTTTTTACAACGTATAATGCCTGAGAAATGCAAAAATAAACTACGCTTGATTGAAAACCTTAGATATACAAGTAGCACAACTAATAGTGAAGAAAAGAAAAAAACAAATCCACGGTAATATATCTTCCGTTTGAACAACCAGTGGAAAAAACTAACTTGGAGAATATTACAAAATTGCATATTGACCAACACAAAGTCAATTAAAGTTCAACCCCTTCAACCTCAAAAACTCTAAAAAGTATATACACACGGACATTGACAATCTCTCACAACTAATGATAATAAAACAGGCAACGAAATACGACATACTGTATCAAGATAGTATGCCACCGCTACTTGAAAAAATTGAATTCCAGTGGGACACCATTTTTTCCAAACTGTTGCAAAATAAGTCTTTACGATCAAGTCATAATTTCTCTGCTTGTCCCAATCGTCTATCCACCTGACCATTGGATAAATTTTTTTACCGCAAACAAAACTTCAATGAAGCTATGAAAGGCAATCAAAACCTACCTAACAACTAAAACACATCAAACAGATCCGACAGGTGAACGATTACCATTGGCATACAGCTTTCGATGTAGGAGTAACGAACAAATAGCTTCTGATGGTCACACAAGCCCAAACAAGTGTAGCAAAAAAACTTATTCAAAAATCAAAGCCCAACACAGAATTAGCGAAACAATAACCCATCTAGTTTTCAAGAAAACTTCAATCAAAGTTCTCGAAAACAGTCACAAAATTAACGTTGAAAAAGTATTCGCTGTCGACGACCATTTTCTCGAAGTATCCTTGAAAATGTACAAAACAAGTTTAGGTTACTATTATACCAGAAATTTAAAGAAGATGCAACAGCTCAAAAAGAGCCAACACAAAAAAAAAATATAGAAGAACAATTACAAGATTAACAATTTAACCTGCAAGATTTTTTATTTGCCAAGAATAATAAAATTTTCTCACAGACGAATGTATTCTCTCCACTTCTTCACGAAACAGCGCTTGATTACTACCATTTACCAAACTCACACCACAAAAAAATCAAAAAGACACACCTCATTACCTCAACACAATAGTATAGCATTTTCACTTGAATCTTGAGCTACTCCAAATGTACTCAACACCGATAATTTTACTGGTATCAGAGAAAATTGAAAAATGAATTAGTAGTTTTCCCATTTGTTTTTTCAGCAGCACATAACACGACGCTACCCTCAAAAGGTACGTTCAGTTTGACCTTGCCCTCAATTTTACTGAAAACCAAAAAACTCGAAATGTACCATTAAGTTTTACTTTTCTTATTCCAAATAAAATATTCGACTCTTTAGGAACACCATTCTTATCAGGAAAAAAAATTTTTCAATAACTTATTTCAAGTCTTTCTAAGTACGGCCCAAGATCGTGACCTGTCAGAAACAGACAGTAGAAGTACTTCTCACTTGGTTTCTACAATGTTTCTAGCGTAACCTTTAACGCCACTTTCTTAAAGCAACAAAAGCATTTGCAAGATTATTTTCACATTCATTATCACAACCCCCCGAAGTTCTACAATACATTTAAGATTCAAATGGTTATCCAGAATAATATGTTTCTGTACAACAGACGAACCATCAGCACACACATGGAAATTACAAAAAAATAACCAAAATTGTCAATCGACAACTCTGAATATTGTAACTCTTTAAACAACTTAATACACCAAAAATCGAGATGATGGTAAACGCTCCAACAACTTTTTTTATTTCATCAGCCGCTTCAACCCGAACACTTTCCATTGTTTTTTGAAGAAAATAGCAAATGGTTAATCAGTATTTACGAGGCTCTGTCCTCGTGGAACAATATGTAGAACAAATTGATGCAAGAAAATTTACACCAATTGATGACTCAGATCCAGCAATCACATCATAGGAATTTTGAAAGTCGATAACAGCGAAAATAGCAGCGACAGCAAGTCGAGATCAGACTGACTTTTGTAATATTGATTCTCAAAAAAATTCGATGATACCAATAGCACTATTTGGCCCAGATCCCAATAGGTGGAGAACAACTTAAAACTCTAGCTTCAATTTCGACTTGCCCTCAATTTTACAGATAATCATCCAATACCTTTTAAAATATCCAACAATAGTCCAAACTGGAACAATTGGTTATGCACAATGAGACATCTTACTACTTACAGGCTATAATAATACCAATTGCCGCGTCAACGAACTTAGTAATCTTATGGACGCTTATAAATAAAATTATTTAAGTAATAACTCATCATAAACCTTTATTAAACTGTCTTGAATATATCTTGAGTATGTCTTGAGAAATTGAGACAATAAATTTTTGAATTTTCCCGTACCGTATAACAATCTTCTTCGTTCCCACACATCTTCTTGTATAAAACGAGAGTGGTTAAGCGGCTTCTAAAGTCGACATCGTAGGAATCAAAGTCGAAATCAATTTACCATTCAAGACAACTACAGTATTTGAAAAACAATTATACGTACACCACTACAATTACAAGAAAGGTTACAACATATAAACGATATAATCGCTAATTTTGGTATCAATTCTCCAGTAGGAAATGACTTATTAACAAACCGTACCTTGGTCACAGTGAATTTCAGTGCTGTACTATTGACTTTAAATAGTAACCATTACTGAACCAGACAAAAACAAGTGTAAATACTTCTGCCAGTCTGCCCAGAGTCGATTAAGAAACATCCCAGTCTGTCCCTCTTCTTCGCAGCCTAATTTACATTATTGGACAAAACTGCGCAGAATGTTTCACATCGGACTGTACATACCAAGACCTGACAGACTGTACATAGCAAATTTTGAAAATTTCGAATAACTCGATGTCATGCATGAATATTTTAAAATGGCGATACCCACTCTATTCTATAGCTATTTCTACTAATTACACCACAACTACACCACTACACCAAACTACACCACAACTAACTCGCACATCGACCTCCACCGACCTCAGCCACCGAATTCCGCCACCGATCTCCACCGAACTCCGACGACCTCCACCATTTTCACCTGAAAGATGTGAATGCACCAATGTATATATCTGAATAGATCAAGCTTCGGGCTTGCGCCCGTGGGGTGTTAATCCCAGTGTTAATCAGTCTAGTTATGTTTATCTTTTTCCAGTGTTTGAATAGTAGACTCAATGTTGTGTATTTCAGATCTGATTGAAACTTGTTTTTCTGTAGACTTTGTCGATTGAATTTGCTTGTTATCGTTGGAAGTTATCGTGATGGAAGTTATCGTTGAAATACATGAATCCTTGATTGAATGTGAAGAGAGAATGTTGATAATTGCAGATATGGAGTCGAAAAGTTGCCATGGATATTTGACGGTAAGAAAGATCGATGATAGGAAATTGAAAAGAAGGATGCCGAGTTGTGAGAATGTTGTAGTGAGGGAGAGAAAAGAGAAACGTTTTGATTGCGCGCATTGTGACTACGTGTCACGTGCGCAATATATAACAGCAAGACATATAGCCAGAATCCATCAGAATAGTATCAAACCAATGCAATGTGACCTGTGTGATTTCAAGACAATCTACAGATCTAATCTGAAGAGACATCATAATCGTGTGCATAAGTTTAAGTCGGAGTCATCAGAATTGGAGTCTAAGATCAAGTCGGAGTTTAAGTCGGAATTTAAGTCAGAAGTTAAGGTGAAGTCAGATTCGTCGGATTCCTCCATTATTCCTTTGAACTAAGTTAAATTCAGTCTTCATTGTTTTTAGTTATTGAATGATATTTGTTTTAGTTTTGACTTTGTTTTATTTTAGTTGGTTTACCCCAATTATTTCCAGCAGGCCACAGTTATGAGGACCACTAAGTTAGGGCTATGATGGGTCAATCCAATTCGTCAATATTTCAATTTTTTAAGAAAAACGTGGTTGTAGTGAACTTTAGAGACTGATTATCAAATTTATATCTTAACACAGAATGTGAAAAATGAATCAATAATCTGAATAAATATTGCCTTTTCATTTAGAACAATTCATTTGTATCGAACAATACAATTTGAGTAAACTGCAACAGAAAATTGTCATGTTTTAACAAAAGAGGAAAAATTGAATGTATTGTTTCTGTTTCTAGATATAGTGGGAGTATTCTGAAGTTTATCCGCCACCGACTTCCGACAATCTCCACCCTCCGACCGCCGCCACCGACCTCAGCCAGCGACCTCCTCCACCGACCTGCACCAACCTCCGTTATTATTGGGAATATTCCGAAGTGCATTTCGTTACTTGAAGCAGATACATTTCGCAAACTTAGAACTTCGAAAACATTTATTGAACTTCAAAAACAGTTTGTGAAACATTTTGATGCATTTATTTTCCATTTCATGTGTGTCATTGAGCATGAATATGAGCATAATTCAATTTCGATCTCGTTTGTTTCGTTTCTATTAATTGCAAACAAATGCAGTAGTGAAAATTTAATTGCCTCTTGAGACGGCAAATAAAAGCGCGGGTAAATTGATACGCGCCTATATGCGCAGATAATTGTCAGCCGGCAATTAATGCTACACAGGCAAACAACAGGGGCTGAAAACTTTCATGCTCAGAAACAAGTCAGTTTAATGACTCATTGACCTCCAAAAACCAGACTGTAAATTTAAATCTTGCACATGTACAGAGCAATGGGCCGGACAAAATCCAGTATGATTTTTGCTCTGAATCAGCAATGAATTGCACTGCTAGAGTGGTCCGGGAAGAATGAACACATTCATTAACCCAATGATAATACTTCAGAATCACACACAATTGTTTTCAGTTGTTGCCAATTGAACAAAATTGTTGCCAATTGAACACCGATCGACGAAGCAAAGTGTAGCGGGCCAAAAAAGTTATTAAAGGATCGGTTCTCTTATTACAGTCCCAATGATAAACAAACTTTAACATTGCAGGTCAACTCTAACGTTTTGAACAGTTCCTTTATGAATTTTCATTAGGCCCAGCCGCTTTCTCATGATTTATCATTAGTTTCTCAAACCACTAATCCGTTAAAACTTTGTTATCACATACTTAGACAATGTCCTCATTCAGTGCGGAACAACAGACTCAATGTTCACTCATGTAAAAGAGAATGGCCATAATTTTTAAACTTTAACATCAAATAATCGCATGTCAAAAGTCAGCCATCGATAATTAGTTCCTCTATCCGAAAACCGTCGGTTTTCCTGGCCATTAGCTAAAGAATAATCAAATCTACTATCTGTAAATAAAAATCATTTACGACAAATTTTCTCTTGCAACTAAGAGATTCAGTCGAAATCAAATGGACACCAGAACTCCCACTTATCTTTGATTAAGTTAAAAAAGAACTTACAGACTGAATACTTCGTCTGGCTACCAAACAAAAAAAAACATCTAAATCTTGAGCGATGTTCAAAACTATGGAGTTAGATCAACCCTATTCCAAAAAAACGCTTTTGCAAAATGAAACTTTATGCGGCAAAATCTGGCCTTTTCTCAACAGCAGAAATTTGCATCTGAACTATTTTTCAATAGCGCCCTATGAATACCTACGCACCCTAAGTGTTCGAATAGTTGATGCAATTTCGACAATACCTTTTATGATCTACACGGAAAATAAACCAATTATCTTTGTTTACATTGGTTTTATAAATTCCAGCTGATTCTTGTTATATTCTTCCAAAACTTTTTCCTGGAGAGGAGGAAAAAACTCTTCCATTTCCGGAGTTACTCAATGGAAACTTAAATTCAATTACACAAAACCAAAATTGCCTCAAAACGGTCGAAACTCAGAGTCATAAAATTCATTGTGACTAACAACCAAAACACTCTCCCGTTCAAATAATTTTGCTGTTTCAAAAGATTAATTTAACAGTGCAACAGCAAATTCACAACACGGATCATTACAATTCTTTTCATCTTTAAAAAAAATAGTTCAAAGTATAACTAGAACATAACACATATTTACCAGCCTCTTACGAAGAGTACTAAACAAAAAGCACAACTTATCGAATACATACAAAATGAAAATGTTTAATGGTATCTACACCAGAAAACACATTCATAAGTAAACCCAGACATTCCACACGGACGTTTCTTTTAAAAAGAACAAAAGAGAACACATTTCTATCCGCATCCCTAAAACAGATTATGATGGAAAATTACGCACGATCCAAAAAAAAGGTTGTTGAAACGAAATAAAGGATCCAATTTCTCAAATGGCCGTCATGAACCGCGCATATTCTAAGCAGCAGAAATTGAGCTCTCACCTATTCGTCGAGAATGTTAAGCGAGCATCTACGTGCACTAAAACTTCATTTCTTAATGCAAATGTTTACAAAGCCCTATTTTCATATTATTTACACTCATTTTAATTACAAAAGAATACACAACTCCGTATGGTTTATAACATCCTGCTTTTTTATTAACTTCCGAAGTTTGCTTTATTTAGGTACAGAAAAGATAATCCCCCCATTCCAGACGGACTCAGTTCATCTTCAATTTCAGCTACAAAAGAGCATCATCTTAGAACGCTAAAATTACCGCAATAAAAAAATTTTCTTTCTCCCACATTTTCAAAACAATTTCTCCGCCGTGCAATTTCTACGTTTCAGAGGTATAAATTAACAGCACAACAGACAATTCACATCATGAAACACTAGACTTTCTTGTTCATATTAAAATACAAGTTAATTTCTGTAAAGAAACACTAGAAAAAAAACACAATTTTTTTCAAGTATTTCACAAAAAGTACTTAAAAAAACAGAGCCAATTTGATCAAAACAAAATTAAGGGCTTTAGGTTCTAAACTAGAAAATACACTTTGAATTACACTAGTTTTACAACACAGAGATATCACCTTAAAAAACGAAGATCGAAGTGATTTGCTAAAGTTTTCCAACTGCAGAATATGCTGATTCAAAAAAAAGATCTTGTTGTTCTCGCCTCCAGCTGCAGAACACTTTATGCCAAACACACCACAAATAAATAACTTTTCATCTCAGAAAAAAAATTACATTGCAGACAGAATTTTGGCAAATACCTCTCAACAGGATTCAGTAATCAATCAGCTATATTCATGGAAAAAATACAAGTTTGAAAGACAAAAATACAACAAATACATGAAAATACAAAAATACATAAAAAACTAGAAAACTGACAAAACGCGCCGCCAAAAACTCCGCGTAATATGTTCAAATCAAAGATTAATACATTTTCTCAGTCGTTTTAACTTTCTGTTCTTCACTTTCTCGTTTTTAGCAAGCAATAAAATTTCATAAAATCTGCAAACCACTTATACTATTTGAACCGCTTTTCATTGTTCCGACTCTTATGATCTTTCAGGCCGCCGGGTAGAGAGAAAATTTATGCAAACACATTGTGCTTTCGAGTTTTTAAGGTTTACACCTATCATATACTATCAAATAGAAGTTAAGCTATCAATGCATTAATTGTATTTTTGTACCAGTTGGGTAAATAATTTGCTAACCCTGATAACTTGGTGGGGGACAACAGAAATTATCACATTAACGGTGAATTTACACAATTTTGTCTTTCATACAACGTACAATTTAAACCGAGAACTCCCTATGCTCCTTGGTCAAATGATTTAGTTGAAAACAACAACAAAAATTCCCCTGTGCTTTTAATTCCCAAATTCGCAAAAATGAGGGACTGTACCCATATGAAAAAGTTTTATATAAAATCAAAAGGACCGATAAAGTTTTTATTATCATCCACCCAAGGTACTAAGGGAAACTGTAATTCAACAGAAAGCTCAGAACTCATTTCTCTTCCACAAAACTCAAAAACAGACAAACACAAACCCTGTCAACTTCTCTGTCAAATACACAAATACACATACTCATGTTGAAGGCAAGTACACATACTCATGTCTACAAAAAACTCATAATTAATTAAATCAGAAAGAACTATCAGGCCCCTTTTATAAATAGAAGAATTGGCACAGTCCAATCGCTCAAAAGTAATTTGTATGTACTCAAAGTTGACATCACTGTGCAAAATGGCATCTCTAAAAAGTTACAACCACGAGAAGTGGGAACTTACAAAGAGATCGAAACTCCCACATTAGAACTTTAGAGTATTTTCAGGTGAAGAGATTATTCCTAACAGAAGTAAAATTACCGTTTTTCTCGCAAAGAATTGTTCATTCAGTAACAACTCGTGAAATGATTCTCGGATAAATCTCTTCTTAAAAGCCCACCACAAAAAATATGACCGTTATTACAGCGAACTCTGTTTCGCATGATTTAGACACACCAATTACCCTTAGATAAAAGCATTTCACAATTTTTCACAGCCCACTGACCGTCTAGACTACCCAATAAAGATTCATTAGAAAACCACAGCTGAGCTACACGTTTACGAACACAAAAATTACAGCGTATTATACAACAAACAAAACTTTTTGTTTCTTGAACAGCAAGATCTTTGAATAAATTAACACATAAAAAACGCATTAAAATTTACAATAATACCACTTCGAAGTTTTCAGCCGCGCGCTATCTATACTAACACAATGAAAACAAACGGAAAAGTATCATATTGAAAATATAACAAAAATATTTTTTGTGAACGCGACAAAAATTTGCCTAGTTCTTTCAGCCATCTTCGCTTGATATTATTACCTTTATTGAAAAGAAGTACAATAAACCACCTAAGTTTACCCAAGCATGGCAAATTATTAGTTCAGTCTCTATTGCAGCATGTCTACAACCTCCACTCAACCGGAAACAAAAAACGGGAACAACCGGCCTTTCACCACAGAAGCAAAAAAATTCATTGAAACCAAGAATTAAATTGACTAGGTTGCAACTTTCTCTCTCTCTCTCTCTCTCTCTCTCTCTCTCTCTTTGTCTCTCTCTCTCTCTCTCTCTCTCTTTGTTTCTCTCTCTCTCTCTCTCTCTCTCTCTCTTTCCGAATCAATTTGATAACGATTAGGATGTGACAGTTTCACAACGAAGATGTTGTTTTCTTTTCATTAAACATATCTCCAATTCAATCAACTCCAAAACTCTACGAAAGTACGCTTCATAAGGATGCTTGAACTTTGAAAGAACAGCTTTATTTCAAGTATACCCTCATCATATCAAAACACATTCTTTTCATTTGATAGAAAACATTACACAAAGGAGAAACTGTTGAGAATACTTTCTTGAGTTTTTCTTGCTCTTATCTATCATCACAATGCGGCCGCGCCAAAATTTACCTTCACAGCAATCCAATTGTGTAATTCACACTTAAATTTTTTCATTTGTGTGGTCCCATCAAAAAATCACTGCCATATCTACAATTGAAACTGTTTGTCCAAATATTGGACAGAATATATATGTTCTTAATTGCGGCTTTAATTTTTTTGCCAACACAAACCCAACGCCGCAAAACAATCTATTCGCCAGAAATCATCTTAATTTTAAACTAGCAAATTCAAGAAGCAGAAGAGCACCCATACACAGTCGTTAGTGGTTCCAAATCTAGGTAGACTTTGTCCCTCTCGACACCCCCCCACACTTTACGCTGCAATTAAATTTTTTTTTGGCTCCCCAAACCAGACAAGAGAAGAACAACAACATACAAGACAAAAACAACAAATAAGTACACAGAATCCATTACCTTATACAGAAATTCATTTAGCAAACGGTTTCGACCAAAATTCCTTCAAAAATTAGCTCCACTGAGAGCAGCCAGGTCAATTCTTTTGAGTCTTTCGTGCTCACCAAACTTCTCCAAAAAGCCAATGTTTTTGCACATAAAATCAGTTTTAAAGCTCAGACTTGCCATAATTAGTACACACTGTTTCAACAACTAAAAAATCACCACAAAACCGTAGTGTCATTTCAAACAATTCATCAGAAATTCTCTTAAACGGAATTTTTTCTCTCTAACCGCTTCTCAAATAACTCCTTCTAATCCGCCAGAAACACCAATGTCAAACCTAGAAAGAGCACTCTCTCAAGCTCACTGGAATCATTACTTAAATATTCTAAACTCTTCTTCCTCTTTTCAAAGTTGCCTTGCTCTCAATTTCCAGTGAACTCAATCAACAATTAGTAAAGATCAATTACACTAACGCTTGAACATGTTCATCACTGCCTGGTTAAGCAACCCGGCAGAACCCGTAGCTACCCTACTTTACAATCAAAACTAGACTCAAAAATAAAATCCCTCCTATTGGAGACCATAATAGCGAGAAAAACTATATCGTTGAAAGAACAAGGAATCACAATTTATTTTGAAATCACTCCTTTACAAAAACAAAGAGCACGCCAGTTAATAGAAAATATAAAAAGAAAAATTTGTTGCAGTTGCAATTATTGTCGGACTAGTCCAACATCTTCTACATAATCAAGCATTGATCATATATCATTCAAGGAATCCATTACAAAACTAATAGTTATTCTAAAAACACGTGATACTTTTTGTTTTACAGTTCTTACTTGGGATCATTCTACACATGTTCACTACAAAAATTTTATTCTGCCTCACAAATTTGAATTTTTGACTTATTAACATTCGTAACACTTATTAAAGAACAAATCGCAATTGATCAACAAAAGACTTCAATTCCCAAATTTAGAATGCCAAGTTTTAAAAAGACACGCTATGACTAGTCTTCAAAGCATACTACAAACATGCAATACTACAACCTTGAAAAAATGCAAAATAAAAGCTGCTCTACGGAAGTTTGAGCGAGCAAAGAATGTTTCCGCCAAAAAATCAAAATCTGAATAAATTATAGGTTTGATCACGATAATTGGTATGTTAATAATATGGAAAGACCTTTCTTTCCCACCAAAATTGAAGCTTCTGGAGAATTTTGAAGGTCCACGAGTTACATTTCAATGAATTTAATTTCTGAGTTTTTGATGATATTTCAACAGATCATAAATTGATTGCAATCGCAACCGGTAATCCTTGCACAATTTATCCGAGTACCCGGCACACAACCCTCGCTATGAAAATTATGTCATCCACACACTAGGACGGTTTCTGAAACTCAAAAACATAATACTTATTGTTGCGGTTGCAACTTCAAGATGGCTAAATACGGAAGTTAAGATGATTTGCCGCAAAAAAACTTGACTTTATCTCCCACATTGCTAACTGTCAGTTACCAAAAAAAACATGGAAACAAAACATCTGAATTTGACTTTTTCAATGCTAGAAATATGTTTTCACTGCATATTAATGGTAACTAACCGACATTCAACCTTCTGATGTTACAATTACAGACGCGAACGATTACTTGGTTGTGACAAGAGCAGACAATGATCTCCTGCATGGATTTTTTACTGGAATCAGATGTCACCAAGGACAATTTTATTTGGAGGTTGGGTTTCAGACGTCAACCCTACAAGAGGTTCTAGTATTTTTTACTGGTTTCAGACATCACCAGCAGAAGTCCGCCCGAGGTCTCAGACGCCGCCTCTAATGTCCTGTTCCCCGGTTAGATCGAGCCAAAAACCTCTAATTTTTTCGACAAAAAGCCACCAAAAAATTGAAATTGTCCCCCAAAAACCTGTTTTCTGTTACTATAACACCTCGATTGATAAACTTTGACTAGTTTTTTAATTCTAATAGCAAGTAAAAGCAATTTAACTACTTTGAAAAAAAATTGGTGAGAAAAAGGCCAAAAGTCAGAAAAACGGTCGCAAAATTAGAAAAATCAAAATATCCATTTTGATTTTCTGATTGCATATTCTAATGAAATACCAAAAAAGCCTTCGAACTATTTTTTGAGCTAGTTTTCAAATAGCGAGAAGGCCCTTCTAGTCGATATATCATACTGGAGTCTTAGAAACAAGAAATGTTAGAAAATTTTTTCTGAAATCAGAAAATTCTAAAACCCATTCTGATTTTCTGACCACATATCCAGTTGATTCGCAGTATAAACTGTTAATTTAGCCCTGTGAGTTTGTTTTGAAGTAGCCAGAAAGCTTGTTTTGGTCGATATAGTATACTGAGTCATCAAAAACGAGATTTGTCAGAAAAATTTTTCTGAAATCATAAAAATCAAAACATCCATTTTGATTTTCTGACCCCATAACTTATTGATTCACAAAATAAACTCTTAAACTATCTTTGTGAGTTAGTTCTGCAGTAGCCAGAAAGCTATTTTGGTCGATTTAGTATACTGAGTCATCAAACACGAGAAATGTCAGAAAATTTTTTCTGAAATCAGAAAAATAAAAAAACCCATTTCGATTTTCTGACACCCAAACCCTATTAATTCACAAAATAAGCTTTTAAACTATCTTTGTGAGTTAGTTTTGCAGTAGTCAGAAAGTTTTTTTAGTCGATATAGTACACTGGGATCTCAAAAACTAGAAAGATCAGGAATTTTTCAAAATTTTTTCTGAAGCCAGAAAAACAAAAAAACTCCATTTGATTTCCTGACCTTATATCCTGTCTATTTGCAATTTGAATTCTTATGCTAGCCCTGAGAGTTAATTTTACACTGAAGAGCAACCTCTATTTAGGTCAATACATCGAATTGTGATCTCAATAACGCGAATTGCCAAGAAAACTTTTTTGAAATCAGAAAAAAATCAAAAAAATAGTTTAGTTTTCTGACTACACATCGCCTTGAAAAGCAAACCAAGTTGTCAAACTAGCCCTCTGAGTTACCGTGCAATTTACGAAAGTTGATATTTAGTAGATATATTAATCAGCCTCAGAAAAAAAAGAGAAGTTAAAAAGGCCTTTCGAAAAAAAAGAAAAGAAAAATGGTTTCGATATTCGGACTGCACAAAAAAAACCTAAATTGTAAATCAAACACTCTAACTCATTTTTTGAGTAAGATTTTGAAATTGTCTCAAATTTTTTTTTTTAGAATATATTCGGAGTCTGGAATCAATAAGAGTTACAGAAAAAAGTTCGAAACAGGTTTCTTTAAAATACGAAACCTCTTATTACAAAATCCCAAAAACACCTCCGATAAAGAAAGCAAAACACGTAAGACAACTTCCCAGCTAGAACAAAGTTCTGATTTTTAAAACAAAAGATTTGCAAAACGATATATATATATATATATATATATATATATATATATATATATATATAAAATATAGCCTTCAGCAAAAAAACAAAGGCAAAAAGTTTTCCTCTGTTAACTTTAAGAACCACTTATTTTTTACCTTGTTCGCGGTCACAAACGTCACCGAGAAGAAGTCCCTATTCCCCTGCTGGTTTCAGTAGTCACCAATCAGAAGAACAAATTTTGCACGGTTCCAGTAGTTACCGAGAAGAAATCGATAATCTTTACTGGTTTCAGAAGTCACCATTGTAAAATGAGAAGCCTTTTGGAATCAGTAGTCCACCATTTAGAAGATTTCCATTATTTCAAGAAGAACAAAACATCTCTCATGCACCTCAAGCAGTTTTACACAGTAAAGTCCTTAGTGGGTTTTCCTAAATCAACACAGAGACAACTCAACAACCAATGTTTTTTTCTTGTAACCCTCGTTGCCTAGTCGCTCCGCAAAAAAAACTATTATATAATTTTTTTTCAGCAACCTCTGTTTGGGCTTCTCGTAAAAGTAAGACAGTAGAACTAATTGTTTTTTGCTTACATTTAGGGAGAAAGCACTAACTAAAGTTTACAGTCATTGTCCGAAAAAAAAACTATTTGAAAACAAAAAAGAAAATCTATTCGTAGCAGTTATTTGGTCCTGTTAAAACAAAGAAGACAAACGTTTGAGCGAGTTTTTTTTACCAAATAAAATCTACTATAATTAGCACCATCACCACCTTAGGATTCTTGTTTTTGAAAAAAATTTGCGGCGCTGAAGTTTTATAGGAAATTTTTTGGCTCCAGATTAGATTTTGACATCAAAAGTTCGTCGCTCCGGTTTTTAGCCGTTTTCATTTTAACCTGAAAGACAAGCATAACAACAACAACAACAACAACAACAACAACAGAGATCAAAGATATCGCAAAGGAACAACGACGAGTGTCAGTTTGCAGTAAAAATGTTTAAATCAACGGAAAGTTCTTTGAAAAGACAGCTTGATTTGTTACAGATCTGTAACAAATCAAGCTGAAAACACAGCTTGATTTGTTACAGATCATTAAATCTACTGATAAGCAGAGCCAAAACGCTGCAAACAGAATTGGACAAGAAGACAGAAGCAGTGTTGAGGGCGAAGCCTCACCAGAGTACAGCAACTTCGATTCTCGACAGACAGAAAGCCTTAATATCCAGACTGCAGCAATCCGAACTGGAAGTTGACACATTGGACGATGATGGTCTATTACGCCAGTCCTCAACAAGTTTTCGCGATGACGTCACAATTCCCTCTCGCCCAAGCAGCCGACGACTGGATTCAGAACGATCAACACCAACAAGTAATATTATCACTGAAGAAACGTTTGTCGAGCAAGCAGCCAGTTCACAACCGAACGACACAACAGTCTTCATTAATCAACCTCCCATTCCTCCAAGACCAGTCAAGCCATCACTGTTCCTGAACAACCAGCAAATCCAGGATCCTCTTATTAGCCATTTGATAAATCAACAAGAAAATTTCCATCAACAGAACAGAAACCAGTTTGTTGACTCCAACTCAACGCATCATGCTGGTCATTGTCATCCAATGGCATCAAACACCCTAGAACAACCCAATGCTAGTCATCAGCAACAAACCTTAATTTTGCCGCTTCTCAACATGTCAGACTTGAATCATCAGTTGAATCAAGAACCCAATTTTCTAACGGCAAAGGATTTAGAATTCAGCGGTTCTCAATCCAAACAAAAGCAGTTTGTTAAACGTTTCAGTATATCTTTGACCCCTGAAAGTCAGAGAGGCTTCCGAAACGTCAACGTACCTTGTGCAACCCTTCAAGATGAATGTGGAAACCCATTCTTTGGCAAAGCAATTATTGACAAGCCTCTTAATCATGGACCATAATACTTGACAATAGATTAAAACCCTCACTCCTCTAAACAAAACTACGTTCAGCCTATGCATTATTGTTTCACGAACAATCTACAACCAACAACAGCTGCAAACGTAGTTTCGGATGTCCAGAGCTGTTGTTTTTCAAAAGAACAAAATGTTCAACTCAAACCTTAAAAGCCTGAAAACAGTTTTTGCATCGTGTCAGTTCTTTCAACATCGGTCCCAATGATCCTGTAAAAAACACACAACCTTGACAAACATCTTCCCAATTCAGGGTTTAGCAGTTCAAAGGCCTCCTGTTTACCCATCTACTACCCCAGCGCAAGCAAACATCCAGTCAGTGCAGACCGATCTACAACTTCTTACAACGCATTCCACAACCGCTCAAGAAGCGAACAAACCGGTCCATAGCTTCAATCCGGCTACTCAAACAAGTATGGTGGATATTGGTCAGAACAACACAAACGCTTATTTATCATATCTTTTACCCATCAAGAACATGGCAGCTGAACCAGCTGTAAATCAAAGTCATTCAAACGACGAAATTTTGCACTTCCGACCTCTCCCTCTACCTAATCTTTATCCAACTAACATCTTGCCAACTTCAAGCGTAGGGCAGCATTAGGCTCCAGTGTTTGCTACAGCTGGACAATTTGTCCCCTCAATGACCAATAGTGAACTTCAGCCAACATCCGTCGACCTAAATTGCTCGATCAAATTGCCGGCATTAAAATTGCAAAATTTTAATGGTAACCCCATGCACTATCACGAGTGGATAAATAATTTTTCTCAATGGTTCATAATAACATTTCAATTACTGACACACACAGAATAACCTACCTACAGAATTCAGTGTCGGGTAAGGCAAAGGATCTGATACATGCTTACTCTTGTGATCCATCCTATTATAATACAGCCCTCAACGAGATAATGAGCCGCTTTGGCGAACCTTCAGTTGTTGTCAACGCTTTTATCAACCAATTAGAGAGCTCGAAATGTAATAATTCTTACAATAAGCAATCCTTCATAGCATTCTCTTCATTTCTAAAGAGACTCGTCCAGGTTTTTCAGAACCTAGGTTTTCAAGCCGACCTTCAATCGTCTACTTTATTGAGGAAAGCGAAGGAAAAAATTCCCCACAACCTGCTTCTTAACTGAACTGAATACACCCTGACAGAGAATGTTACAACAACTACCCTTGTTAAGTTTCAAAAATTGCTTGACGTTCAAGCAAGGGTTTATGACAAAATAAACCAGGAAAATAGAACCAGTACATTCACTTACAACAAAAACGGTAATTATCCTGCTGTGACAGCACAACAATCGGTTCAAGAACAATTTAAGCAAACAACTGCAAGACAGTCTCAAAGGAACGATTTAGATCAACGAAAGGTTAATCACAACGGCTCGAAAAATGAGCAACACTTTGCAAACAAGCACACAAATTGTGTTCAATGTCACAAACCGCATTTTGTTGCAACTTGTTCGGACTACCATAAATTGTCCCCCTGAAGGTCGATTTCAAACTATTCAAAAAATAGCTTGTGTACAAAGTGTTTAGGTAATCAACATTGCAGAGACACTTGTCCCTCCTCGAAGCGTTGTCAGGTGTGTAATGGTTTTCACCATACAACACTACATAATCCAGCTAACCAATTCAGCAGAACACATGCCGCTTTTACTACTAGCAACGTCCAACAGCAAACTAAAACCTCAGGTCAACAAAATTGGTCATCGAAAGACGACAACAACTCACAAACGCGAAAAATTAGAAAAGCAACTCAGAATAAAATAACACAATTCAAACCCAAACGCAATCTCAGGTGCGGAAACTTTTTGGAAATAATGATAATCAACAGTCATCGAAACGTGCGAATTTGAATGGACTTTCTACCAGCCAAAATTTCAATGTCAACCAAATATCCAGTACACCGAAAGATTGGTTTGAGCAGTTACAGCTGCTGCCAGTATCCTTTATCAAAGAAGATAAAGTATTCGACACGTATGCTCTCATTGACCCCGGCAGTCAGTTTACGTTTTTATTAGATGCTGTTTCTGACTACCTGGAACTCACACGCGAATATCAGTCTTCAACTACTGTTCAATATCTAAGCGTTGATTACGAAATGCCCCTATCAAAAATAAAGCAACCAATAACAGTTTGCCCTTTCAATCAGTTTAATGAAAAGTTCCAAACATCCAGAGCCTACAGCACCCCTACATTAAACGTTATTGCAGCCAATGTCACTGAGCTAAACTATGTTTGCGATGCATACAATGAGTTCGACACATATATTTCCCAGACATTGCCGAAGGTAAGATTGGAGCACTCCTTGGTGTCAATGCTTTGCCTTTACGCATCCTGAACACACTAGGAAACCGCTCGTCAAAATCTTCTAACAAATCGAAAGTATTTGTATACCATGTCTGTCGAAAAATTCCAGAACAACCCTTGGAAAATTTAATACAAGAATTTTGGTCAATAGAGAACGATGGTACCAGAAAAGAAGATAATACTATCACTGAAGATGAAAAGTCTGCCATTCGAATTCTTGAGAGTACTATCAACCACACAGGCAAAAGGTATGAAATAGGTCTTCCATGGAAAATATCTGCCAATCTTAAAAAAACTATCTTTCTGCCCTCAATCAGCTAAACAGTTTGAATGAACGACTTAATAATGATCCAAAACTAAGTGATATGTACCAGCAGACTCTTGTCACAGATCTCGAGAAAAATTACGTCAAGCCAGTGGAAATGACAGACCTACCCCCTGAGAAAAGATGGTACTTGCCGCATCACCCTGTTTAAAGCGCAAACAAACCAAACAAAGTGCGTCGTTTCGCCAATGCAGCGTCAAAATTCAAAGGCGAGTCACTAAATTCCAATCTTCTAACAGAACCAGACCTCTTAAACTGTCTAATAGGAATTTCGGTCAGATTTCGTGAAAAACCTATTGCTATTTTGGCTGACATTGAAGAAATGTTCATGCAAATCGGCGTCCGAAATGAAGATCAATCTGCACTACGTTTCCTATGGTCTATTGACAATGAAGTGCGACAGTTTCAATTCACCAGATTGATTTTCGGTGCGACTTGCTCAGCATCTTGTGCAATTTTTGTCTTAAAGAGATGCGCAGAGGACAACGTCGAGACATATCCAAAAGCACAGAGTGCTATAAAGTCTTATTTTTATATGGATGACTACATCCAGTCCTTCGAGTCTCCTGAAAATGCCGACGCAATTGCATTTGAAGTAAAGAACTGCCTGAGAGCCGGTTGTTTCCGCCTCACAAAAATCCTGTCAAACCATCAACAGGCTCTTCAGTGTATTACTCCAGAGGACCTCGAGGAGCCCAAGAGTGAAACAAGAGTCCTCGGACAAAAATGGAACCTTGAAAAAGATATATTTTTCATGAAATCCCTCGGAGAATTCCCTAAAGAAGCTGAACAATACACTCAACGGAAACTTTTCAGTCTGGTGTCATCGATTTTTGACCCAATTGGGTTTCTTGGCCGAATGACAACAAATTTCAAAATTCTTCTTCAGCAATTTTGGAAATTAGATAGAAAATGGGACGAACCACTCCCAATTGAACTTCTACATCCCTTACAAAAAATCCTTAACAGTTATCACTCTATGCCTCAACTTGAAATTCCACGACAGATGACAACACAGAATCTACTGGAGACAGAGAACCAGTTGCTTGTTTTTGTTGATGCATCGATTGTTGCAACGTGTGCTGTTGTCTACCTCAGGAGCTTGAATAAGACCAGCAACGAAGTACAAACTGCAATCGTGATCGGGAAATGCAAAGTAGCGCCCGTAAAACAGTTGAGCGTTCCAAAGTTGGAACTAGAGGCATCTGTCACAGGTGTTCGACTCCTGAATTTTGTTAGACATGAACTCTCTGTTGAAATCAGCAAAGTTTTTTAATGGACGGATAGTCAAATTTTCCTTGACTGGATTGGTTCTTCGAAGAAGCAACCAGTTTTTGTTGCTAATCGCATTGCAGAAATAAAAATAAAAAGCAAAGTCGACAATTAGAATCATATTGCGACAAACTTAAACCCAGCTGATCATGGTACTCGTGGTTTAGAGCCCAAAGAAATTGAAGCAAAATGGTTTAAGCCACCAGATTTTCTCTCCACAAATGATGTCTTTTGTAGACCTACAAAGAAAATGCCGATTTGTGCTGCAACAACACAATCTACCTTAAGAACCAAGATACCAGTACTCGACCCTAAACAGTTTTCTACATGGACAAAGATTTTGCTAACGATAGCTACTGTTATCAATCTGATCTACAGAGCGAAGAAACAGCGTGACAATCACCATCAATACGCTGTTGAAGACATTGAATTATCAAAATCTTACTTGATACAAATGTCGCAAGTCAATATCTTCCCAACCGTCATCGAGTTGCTAAAAGGTAGCCGTAAACTGGACCCGAAATTCAAACACAGGTCGTTGAACCCAATGCTTGTTAGAACGGTATATTACGCGTCTGTGGAAGGCTAATTTTTGCTCCCAGTGAACTCGAGTTGGCCAATCGGCCAATACTACTTCATGCAAAAGATCAAATTTGCATGGTCGTTTTTACCTCGAACATGCCCATCGCATCTGTGTGCATCAGGGAACAGAAGCCACTAAACCTTTTGTGCAGCAAAGGTACTATGTAATTGGTCTCCGTAGAACACTGCAGAGCATTGGATACAAATGCTTCCTTTGTCGACGTTTCAAACCGCAAAACATTGAGACTTTTATGGCACCGCTACCTGATTGCCGCTTCCCGACTGAAAACAAACAATTTACCTTTGCCAACTGCGGATTAGACTTTTTCGGCCCATTTTACATTGAGGAAGAAAAAGATAAGCTTCAGAAACACTACGGCCTAATCTTTACTTGTCTGGTAACGCGAGCTGTTCACTTGGAAACCTGTCCAGATTTGAATACAGACACTTTTCTGAGCACCTACCGCCGCTTCACTTCGCGAAGATGTCAGCCCGCTGATTTGTACAGTGACAACGGTAAGACTTTTGTTGGTGCCAAAGAAGAACTCAAAAGGACAGAACACCAAGCAGCACAGAACACCAAGTGGCACTTCAACCCACCTTATGGCCCTCATTTTGGCGGCGCTTGGGAGCGGCTGATCCAGAGTGTCAAGCGGACGCTCCTGATCATTCTAGGGTCAAGAAAGTTTACTTTTGACGTTTTCCACACAATCATGGTTGAAGCAGAGGCTATGATGAACTCCAGACCACTTACAAACGTGTCTGACGCCATGGAAAACGAAGAACCATTGACGCCAAACCATTTTCTACTACAGCGTCCTTACAACTCTCTTCCCCCTGGTATCTTCCCGTCAACCAAGCCAGCCAACTTGAAGTCTTGGAAGAATGTTCAACATTTCCTCAACCACATCTGGAGGAGACTGGTCCGGGAATACCTACCGACCTTGATAAAGCGACCAAAACGGAGCGAAAACGACGGGAATTCACTCAAAGTCAACGATGTGGTGTGGATCCTGAAAGACTTCATCCCACGTGGTATTTGGCCTCTGGGAAGAGTAGAAGAAGTGTTGCCTGGACGAGATGGTAACAACAGAGTAGTTAAAGTGAAAACGGCTTACGGCACCTTCGTCCGCCCCGTGTCCGGTCTCGCCCGTGTTTTCGCTGATTAGCTTTTTTGTTGATATTTTTTGCGCTCCGGTTTTAGGCAAAGGGGGTTGCATATAGTTGTATTCAATTTAATTTGGGTTTATGGATTCTAACTGGAATTGGAAACAAAAGTTATTTGGTGGATTTACTCGTGTTTTACCCTCTTATTCCTGTTGCCCCCGTGAAGCATGTTGCGGATGCAACTTCAAGATGGCTAAATACGGAAGTTAAGATGATTTGCCGCAAAAAAATTGACTTTATGTCCCACATTGCTAACTGTCAGTTACCAAAAAAACATGGAAACAAAACATCTGAATTTGACTTTTTCAATGCCAGAAATATGTTTTTCACCACACTTATTCTAAATTTACAAAATTTTAATACAAGGACTCACGCATTAAACGAGATATTGAATTGGTTACTGTAACCGAAATCAACCAGGTAGGTCTACATTAATATGGCAACCCATTGATCACCTCCGAAATCTCAATTTAGGCATATCACAGACCCTATAAATTCCAAAACAGCTCTTCTACCAGAATTCTCACAAACATTTATACGAATACAAGTCATCATTACAATGCCCGCAAGTACATAATAAGTCACTTTCAAGACGACATGACGACGAATCAGCTTTGTCTCAATTCGAAATAACAAGAAAGCCACTTCTTAAATGGAATGAGTCTAGATGTTGTTACGATACGTGGTATCAGGGGTTCTTTAGTCAATACTTCGAGGGTTTTGACTTTGTTACAGGCAAAACCTCATATCGAATTGACCTAAAATACATAAACTTGATCACAAAAAATTCCGTTGATAGGATAAAAATCACAGAAAAGAGATATATGTCTGCAACACTAGAGAGATCTAGCGTTATCTCAATATTTCAAAGCAAAACAGTTTGTTCTTCTACTTATTTACTTGAAAACCAATGCTTTGACTCCATCCCATATCCTTTGTCAATTAAAGCACCATGTAAAGCTGATAACTTTGATCACCAGACAACACTTGACGCTGGTGACATTGATTTTTACAGTCTGACTCTTATCCGTCAACGTTTAATTGTTCGCAACAAATCACAATTAACGCCGCATCACACAAATTAACTTAACTGCTCAACAAATTTGCAAATTTATTAAATTTGACTGCAAAAACTCAATAGACAAAAAGAAACTAAAAGAATAAAGTACGTAAAACCAATTAAAAGATGACTGGGAAGAGAAGTAGCACAAGCAGTGAATTTTCGTAGATCTTGCAAGACAAGCTCAATAGCACGCACAATTTTCACAATTACAAAAACATTACACAAAATAAATTAACGAACTCTTGAAAAACGGGAAAAAGATTCCTTTTTTGCCATCTCAACTGGCGTGATCTTAGTGAGAAAGTTTTCAAAGGACTCCGCTTCTTGGAATAACTGGAGACCTCTGATGTGTATTAAAATATAGCCATTGCATTAGCAGTGTTTAACTTTCTACACAGTCCCTTTAAAATTGTTTATCTAAAATTGTTATCAAAACATAATTTATTCGTTCTACTAGGTCAACTTTTAACACAGGCGTTGATCATTACCTCCGGTATCTTTCGTTTTTCTCAACAATCAAATTTTCACGTTTTACAAGCTGGCTCTGCGATTATAACTCCCCCCCCCCTCCAACCAATGAATTAAAAAGAGGGCACTCAACGTCTAGCTCAATTCACATTCGCGAACTGAATTGAATTTTTTGCACAAAAAAAAATCAAAAATTCTAGAGGAAATTTTTAATGCCGTTGAATAATAACTTAGTGGGTATTGAGGAAATTCTGCTACGCTCAAATCAATTGTGGGTAGATGAACTGTGGGTGGACCAGTTCGATCGCTCAATCTCCGGGGCGATAGTCCCATATTTCGGCGTCTCCTGGTGTGTCGGTTTGCACCATCCGTATCTCGACCAACAACCAACGTACCCTCCACACACTATACCGATGATCAATCCTGCCCCAGTAAACCCGATGTAGAATTGCCCCATTGTGCCCGTGCCAGGACCACAGAACCCAATCCCACAACCGACCCCCTCTGAAAGTCCTTCATCCACGGAGAACTTACAGTGTACGCACCCGTCGCCTCATTCGCCACGCCCTATGCCTCATGAAGTCTGTTCCAGATACAACCGGGTCATCTCCAGTCAAGACACCGCCGACGTCAATTAACTCCTCCACGCTAGTCCACAAAAGGCCAAGTTCGTCACACAAGCCTACATTTAGCCCTCTCAGAGGCTCACAGTCCTCGTCTTATTCTCGACCTGTTCGGCCAAGTCCCTTCACTCGTACGCAAAGGACCTACCACCGAGCGACGGGGCCTAACTTTATGTACCTCCGGTTCACCCATCCTCTCCCGTCAGCACTGAACATGGATAGCACGTTTAGAAGCGGAATAACTACACCAATCTGTCAGTAGGCTCTATTGTGATTCTGTGGAGTCTGAACGGCAATTAATTAGCTTTTTTAACGCTTTTTTCCAAAATGGGACCGCTTGCATTATTTTGTAAACCTTGTTTTTTAAATTAATGCAAAAGATTTGCAACCTGTTTTTAAGTTAAAGCGGTTCCGGCGTTTACAAGTTTTTACAAATTAATGAAAATGGTAAATTTGCAAAAATTAGAAATTTCTAAAAAATAGTGCGCCTTTTTAAAAATATTTACAAATTTTATAATGAATTTTTATAATTTTCTCTGAAATTTTTGACTAGGGTGGCTACATTAAGCTGCATATGAGAAATGACTGCATCTCAAAAGTCATTTTAACATACAGCTTTCACTGAAGAATACCCTGTATAACAAAAACTTCACTAGACCTTCATCGATTTCAAATTTCCGATGTCATATGCCCCCTATCAATGTGGATCTACGAATGAGACGCAAACCAATTCACAGCGCGAGAGTTTGCGTGTTGAACAGACTGGGAATTTCAAACTGGGCAAATTCAGATGCCATTGTTTTTTTTGTTACACTGATACAGATCAAATGACAACAGAATATTTTTATTCAGTACCTTTGAGGGATAATTTTTGTTTCGGCCCCCATTGTTTTTATGTCTCAACTTTAAAAATGGCACGTGCGCAAGCTGGTGTATACGTTATATGCCCTCTAAGAGTGGGGAGGGCATATAACTTTTACGCACCATCTATCTCGAACGAGAGTAAACCCCATTTCAGTTGTTTTGCAACTGAAAGACACATTTTTCGCTGTGGCAGCTTTCTCTTTCAACCATCACATAAATTTTTTTTTAAAAAAGTAGCTTACAATAAAATACTAATAACTTACAATAGTAAATAATAACTATCAATGAAATTAAGTATAAGAAAAAAGCGAAAATATATGAAAATTGGAATTGCAGTTTCCGATTTTTAGCAACCAACAATTTTTTTGAATGAAAGCTCATCATACCCTCCCGGACTGAACGTCAAGTCTTAATCAATACTGATTCAGTAAAATTTCCAGTCTTGGATCAATACTGTTTGACTGCTCAGATCATTTCCTTTTTAAGACCTGGCACGTCTTGAATCAAGTCCTAAGTCATTAACACGGTTTTTATTTTTGGTTTTCTTTTGTTTACTTACAATGGCTGACCTTTGAAAGCCTCCAAAATGAAAAATTAAGCTCAAGAACATGTGAGCACTTCCACAAAGTTCAATTGATAGAGAATGAAAAAAATCTGATATCACCTAAATATAACAATTATAGTCCCTCGTTTCTAGTCGTTAAAGAAAAGTTGATTTCCCATTGATTAAATTTGGTATTTTTTAACTTGATATATGTTCAAACAACTTGTGCGGATTAACAAATTTCTCGTACAAAAAAATCTGACAATCCTAAGCTATGTTTGAAACTCATTATTTATAACTAATGTCGTCTAAAAACCATTCTCTGCTTATCAACTGCGCAAAAATCAAGACTTGATTCAATAACTGCCAAGTATTGGCCAAGAATTGACTCGACAACTGTCACATCCTCGCCAAGATTTAACTTATACTTCGCAAGTCTTGAGCAAACCTTAACAAACCTCAAATATTTGAAACAAGACGTGATCAGTACTGGTTTGTCAATTTAAGACAAGAATTTTACTGGAGAAGTACTGATCAAGCTTTGAAACTCGTTCCGGGCTGTCATCCATTTCTGATGTTCCGTGTTGTATTTAGCACCACTGAACATCGTGTCGTTTATTGAGGCCCTGGACAAGTACAACTTCGTGTTTGCATTTACCTAAAAAACTGACTTATTCAGATCACGAGCATCCGCAAAGTAGTGTCATACTTTAATATTGAGTTTCCTTAGCCCTTTGGGCCCTAAGCACGGATAAATTTTTGTAATAAATTGCTATATTTGAACTCGAGCACTTCGAATTCTGGAAATTGTCTGATTAGAGGAGGTTTCGAGAGAACTTCAGGTTAGTCTGATCAGAGGTCACTTTTGTCTGACGGTCTGATAAGAGATGATTTCAATCTGGACCTTTACCCTCCCCCCAAAAAACCTTTCAAGAAATGTAAATTCATACCCCTTCCCTCCAACTGGGGGGCAAACAAGAAGGGTTGGACAAAATAGATCTCTGCTTTGCATCAGTTCTAATTGATCGAGCTATTTCCACTGTCGTCTTATCTTGATAAGTGAGGGTTTGCTGATCTGTAATGAATGAACTTCTTGTGAAATTTCAGTAAAAAGGTGTCATTTCACTTCAGGGACTAAATAACTTTAGCATCTCGTTTTAAATGGTAGGGGACAATAATGAGAACATTTATTCCATTTATATATTGATGATTTATAGACATCACAAGAATTATTAAAGTTCACAATTGTTGCACAACGATACATGCGCACGCAATTTTTAAATTGGTTAAAGCTTTTGCCTATATAAAAGCCAATGTATTTTGAAAAAAAGAGCATAATTCAATGTAACTTCAATCTCTAAACACTAAACTCCTTGTCAGAACTGAACAAGTGTTGGGCCCGAAATTTTCTTCCTAAAAGCACACAGTGCAATATAGTCGCTACAAAGAGCCAATTCTCAAACCCTTGTTTACTTCCTCTGCACCTTTAAAAAGCGACTTCAAAATTAGGATTAAGCGAAGACAACACCGCGCTTCTAAGAGGCTCTTTAAAAATTTCTAACACAAACATCAACAGACCTGTGGCGAAAATAGTTACACTGTAAAGTATTCTGAAAAACAGCTCTAAAAGTTATTAAAGCAGAAGACCAAAAACTAGAGGAAACATAACTAGAAAATATACTTGAAGTTTCATTCTCGATAAAAAAAAACCTTTGTAATTCTTTCGCCCGTTGTTTGGAAACAAGTTTTGATGATACCATAGTGGAGTCAAAATAAAAGTAATCTGATGGTAATTAAGTTGGTTTTTTAGTTCATCGGCAGGCATCTTCTTTAAAATTCAGATGCAACATTTATGGCTATGATGTTTTGAAAAAAGTTGTGATTCTTAGAGAGAGAGAGAAACCTGTAATAGACATTTTCTAATGCTAGGAGCCTTATAGTAAGAACTTTCTTAGCGAAACACAAGACAAAAACAAGAAAGCAGAAAATCAGAAAAAATATCCGGAAAATTAATATTGAAAAATAATAATAGATTTCTTTCACCAGCTGGTTGGAAACAAGTTTTGATGATACCATAGTGGCTTTGATACAAAAGTAATCTGATGCAAATTAAATAGTTTTTTTAGTTTATTGACAGACATCTTCTTTAAAAGTCAGCTGCAAAAATTATGGATACATTGATTTGAAAAATGTGTGAATTTCGGGGGGAAAGTTACTTGATCTTTGTCGAAGAAAAAGGGAAAGAAAGACGGGGAGAGAAAAGGATACAGAGAGAGAGAGAGAGAGCGAGAGAGATAGAGAGAGAGCCAGAAAAAGAGAGAGAAAAACTCTGTAACAGAAACTTTCAATGCTAAGAGCCTTATAGTGAGATGTTTCTCACAGAAACACACGTCAAAAACTAGAAAAAACAAAACTTGAAAATATACGTAAATTTTCACTCTCTATAAAATTATGAGTAATTCATTCGTCGATTGTTTGGAAATGGATTTTGACGATAACATAGTGGAGTTTAAAAAGGTAATCTGATGAAATAAGTAGCTGTTTTTCGATCTATCTGCAGACATCTTCTTTCACAGTCATTTGCAACAATTATGGATCCGATGTTTTGAAAAAATGGCGTGAACCTTTATCGAAAATTAATTAAGCCTATATTGAAGAAAAAAGAAAGAATGACAGATGGAAAAAGATAGAGAGACAAGAGTACTTCCCTCACCAGTTGTTTGTAAACAAGCTTTGATGACGCCATAGTGGTGTTGAAACAGGAGTAATGTGATGAAAGATGAATACTTTTTTAGTTCGTCGGCACCCCTCTGCTTTATCAAACTCAGCTAACAAATATTTGTTACGATGTCTGGAGAAAGGATGAGAGTCTTTCGCAGAAAGTAAACTGACCTATATTGATGAAAAGAGATAGGAAGACGGTGAACGAGGAAAATTTTCTAAAACAGAAGTTTTCTATTGAAAAGAACCTTATAGTGAGAAGTTTCTTAGTGAAACACAGGACAAAACAAGACAAAAATAATATCCGAAAAATGCTCGGAATTTTACTGTCAAATGAACATCAATTTTCTTCACCAGCTGTTTGGAAACAAGTTTTGATGATACCATAGTGGATTTCAGACAAAATTATTCTGGTTAAAACGAAATAGCCGTTTCAGTTTATTGGCAGACATCTTCTGTAAAAGTTATCTCGAAAAATTATGGATAGGATGTTGAAAAAGGGGTGTGAATCTTCAATGGAAAGTGATTTGGTCTTCGTAGAAGAAAAGGGACAGAAAACGGGGAGAGAAAATGTTAGAGAGAAAGAGAGGGAGAGCGAAAGAGTGGGAGAGAGAGAGAGAGAGGAGTCTGTAACATAAGTTTCTCAATTCCATAAGCCTTGTACTGAGATGTTTCCCCAAAAAAACACAAAAGAAAAACTAATGTTCCCGAAATTTCACTGAACCCAAAATTTCACTGTCGATAGAAATATGAGTATTTTTTTACCAATTGTTTGGAAACAAGCTTTGATTATGCCACAGTGGTGTTGAAAGAAAGAATAATTTTATGGGAATAAAACTTTTTTTTTAGTTCTTCGGCACATGTCTTCTTTCAAAGTAACGTTTTTTTTCAAAAATAATTTCTAGGATGTATTGAGAAAAGACCATAGTGGATTTGAGCCAAGAGAAATTTGACGGAAAATAAATAGCTTTCTTAGTTCGTCGGCAGACATATTCTTCAAAAGTCAACTGCAAAAATGAGTATGATGTTTTGAAAAACGTGCGTGAATATTTAGAAGAAAAAAGTTTGGCCTATAACGAAGAATTAAAAAAAAACAGAGAGAGAGGGAGAGAAAGAAATCTGTAACAGACGCTTTTCAATGCCAAGAGCCTTATTGTGAGACTTTTCTCGACAAAGCACGGGAAAAACTAGAAATAACCAAATTTATTTTATACCAAAATTTTATTTTCGAAAAATTATTCAAATTTTTTCACCAGTTGTTTGAAATCGAATTTTGATCGTACCATTGTGGATTTGAGACAAAGGTAATCTGACGAAAAACAAAAAGTTTTTTTAGTTCATGGGCAGACATCTTCTCTAAAAAGTCAGATGCAAAATTTTTGGCTACGATATTTAGAAAAAATAGTTGCAAATATTAAAAAATAACTTGGTCACTATCGGGGAAAATAGAAAGAAAGACACATGAAGTGGGAGAAAAATCTGTAACAGAAATTTTCTAAAGCTAGGAGCCTTGTCGTGAGACGTCTCTTACCTAAACACGCGACAAAAACTAGAAATAGCCAAATTAAAAGAAAATGCACAAAATTTCACTTTCCAAAATATATTAGTACTTTTATCACCAGTTGTTTGAAACTTTTTTTAGTTCGTCGGCAGTCATCTTAATTTAAATTCAACTGCAAAAATATGAGTACGATAATTTGAAAAACGTATGTGAATCGTTGGTAGAAATTAATTTTGCCAATAACGATGAAAAAAGAAAGAAAACGGAGAGAGAGAGAGAGAAATCTAGAGATTTTCTAGTGTTAGGAGTCTTACTGTGAGATAATTCTTATCTAAGAACAGGACAAAAACAAAAAAATAACCAAACTAAAAGAATATACCCGAAACAGAACTAAACTGATGAAAAGTAATTAGTTTTTTGTTCATCGGCAAAGATCCTCTTTAAAAGTCAGATGCATTTTTTTTGGCTATGATGTTTTGATAAAATTGCGAATCTTTGTTAGAAAGTAACTTAATATCAATTGAAGAAAAGAAAAGGAAAGACGGGGAGAGAGAGAGAGAGAGAGAAAAAGAACGAGCAAGATAGAGAAAGAGGTAGATGGAGAGAGGACTCTGTGAAAGAAGCTTCCCAATGTGATGATAATGCCAAAAAAGATTTGATAGAAAAAATTTGAAACCGAAAATAAAATAGCT
>NC_134473.1:60986487-61147338 GCF_964194025.1 Convolutriloba macropyga
CTGTGAGACGATTCTCACAAAAACACAGGAAAAAAATAAAGAAAAGATAACAAGAAAATTATACCTAAAATTTTACCGTTGAAAAAAAATATTAATACTTCTTTCAGCGGTTGTTTGGAAACAAAAATTGATGATACCATAGGAGAAATAAAAGGAAGGTAATCTGATGAAACACATTTAGCTTTTTTAGCTTTAGTCCATCGGCACACATCTTTCAAAAAAATTTGCAAAAATTACGGTTACGATGTTCTAAAAAAAAGGTGGGTGAATCTTTGGTCGAAAATAAGCTGGCCTATATCGAAGAAAAGGAAAGAAAGTCGAGGAGACAATGAGAGAGAGAGAATATTACCTAGAGAGTAGTTTTTGAGATTTGTTAGAAGTATTGGAAAAGAACGTAGGACATCAAAAAGTTCTAGAATTGTCACAAAAGTTTTTTTGGTTCTAGGTAAAAAGAACATGTAAACCTGTTTACCAAATCGAATCTCCTATATTCACTTTTTCGTTTAGAAACAAAGCGAAATTAAAGCAATCATTTTAAGCGACTTTTTCAAGCTTTTTTCATGCCGTGGCCAATTTGAAGCCCTCAAAAGGTTTGGAAAACTAGATAAAAAGGGCAGACCATAATTGCGGCGAAATAGTGTAAGAAACAATAATTTGTCAAAAAAATTACATTTAAGCACAAACCTAGCAACTAGGGCCTTGAAAAGCTATGATTATATCCAGCTATAATTGATGACTGTTTCTCATCTAATGTCAACAAATGTCTACAAATGTCAACATTTCATCTAAAAGGCCAACAACGTGCTGAAAACTTTGTGCCAAGTAAAATTTTAGGTGGCTTGATTTTAGGAGTCATTTGCTGTGGAGTTCTGTAAGGTTTGAAGATAAAATCAGAACTGAAATTCTTGAACAGAAGTAAAAATCGATTAAAGAGAACACAGAGACAAATCTTGCAATCAACTAATTTAATTAAATTTGATTGGTGACATCAGTGGCAACAGGCACAAATCGTGATCAATTTATATACTCAGTTATTACCGCCCTTTTACATTTCAGACAACCATCATCGATTTACAACTTCTATGACTTTCGGTTACTTGTGATGTTTACTAGCATTTAATGATAAGTATCTATCAAAAGTCAAAATCACATGTTATCAATTCACATGCTAAAACGGAATAATTGTGGAAAATATCAGTAAAAACGGCACGTTAAATTTGCATTGTGTTCTCAAAAACAAAGATGTAAATCAGCACGAGTGTGGATTCAAGTGAAATTGCATTTTTGTATTCAAACAATTTATATTATACATTTGATAGTAAAATCATATAGGGTAAATTTAATTTTTTCTTCAATCTTTTTACAGGAAACAGAACCGAACTATTTCACGCACAGCCTGGAGTAGTGGGGATTTTACTAAAATACAAACTCACAATTTTGAAGCATGTTGAACCACAATTCTTAAATGTGATAAGTTGTCTGGAGGAATTGAAATAGAATTGTCTAGAGGAGTTTTGCATCAGCAGCATATGAACAGCGGAAATCATTGCATTTTGTGCTTTTTAGACAATTAGTAGTTTAATTAAATCTTTTTTGTTTATTCTGTTGAATTGATGTTCCCCATGCAAAATTTTTTTTTCATCTAATACGATCCGAAACACTGAAACTTTTGGAAAAGGGATTTCAAATATCTTAGGAGATAAATGCAAAAACCTTTCCGACACCACCGATCTAATTAAGTGTGTAGATTGTTTTGGATCCAGAATTCTCTTCGAAACCCTAGTCTAGACCTTGACCTATAAACAGACCATGCTCAACCAAAATTGCGTATTATGAGACCATGCTGGACAGAGAAGAGCTATGAAAAGAACTTCGCTAGACTTTATTAATCACCTGGATTATTGCTTGACCTAAATTGTGTCACTCTGGACAATTGTTCGGCCCAAAAACGTACGCTAGAGTATTTCTTGACCCAAATTTTGTCACCCTGGACATTGGCCTGACCCAAAAATTAAAGCTGGAGTTTTGCTCGACCATACTTGGGTTCTGGACTTTTCCTCGATCAAAATAATTTAAGAAAAAAAAATGGGTCGAGCAAAAGTCTAATCAAAAAGCCAAGAAAACGTCTTTTCATGAGTATTTTTACCAGGTCAAATTTATTGTCAAACCTTGGGCCAAAAATTTTTTTTCCAGAGTCTGCATTTTGGCCTCAAAAATTGTACGTGCATTTTCATTGCTCACTATTGATTATAAAGTATAATGTATGCTTGTATACTTTCATTTTTGCGATTCTGAAGAACCATCAATCTGTCGAGAAAGTGCATTTTTAAAAAAGAATAAAAATTCACAAATTTGGGAAGGAGAACAACTAAACAACGCCACCTTTTCATCATTGTTAAAGCGAAGAAGGTCATTATAATTAAACTATCTAGTTTCATTCAGTCAAGTAATGTGGTAAGATAATACTGCTTTATCTTCAGAATTTCATTTTTTCTTTAGACCTTTGGCAGTTTTTCACCTATTTTTTAGGTTGGACTGCAGTGGAGCAATGCTATTTAGCGTTGCTCCGTTCCCGCTTCATTATCTGCAGCAGCAAATGAAAAAAAAAAAACTTTTTCCAAAGATGCAAAAAAGCATACTTATTAAAAGACTGTTATTCGACCCATGCAAACACCAAGCTTGACCCAAAATCCCTATAGAATTATTTATGCTCGACTCATAAAAACACCATGCTCGACCATAAATTCCTATTAAAAGACTTTTGCTGAACCCATGACAAGACTTTTGCTGGACCTTAACTAAGAACATCGATTGTGTAATTTTGGTCAATATTGGCCCCTTCTAATATACTATTTGGGTCTTTTTATAAGTCACGTTCTGGACATGATTATTACCTTTTTAATCTCCTCTAAAGAAGAACAAAAGTCTTCTTTTTTAAGCGGAGCAAAATACATGCGAGCAACTCAACACCGCTGTTGTAGAAGCAGAAGCTTCAGCCAATGTTCTGAGGTACTCTTAATCAGACAAAAAACAATTTTTTTTCTTTGAAATAAGAATTTGTTACGGATTTTTTGGCACCACAAAAATTAGAACGATTCCTAGGAACATGTTGAAAGAAGAACGGTGCAAACAGTTAACACGAAACTATTTAATCTCCTCTAAAGAAGAACAAAAGTCTTCTTTTTTAAGCGGAGCAAAATACATGCGAGCAACTCAACACCGCTGTTGTAGAAGCAGAAGCTTCAGCCATTGTTCTGAGGTACTCTTAATCCGACAAAAAACAATTTTTTTCTTTGAAATAAGAATTTGTTACGGACTTTTTGGCACCACAAAAAGTAGAACGATTCCTAGGAACATGTTGAAAGAAGAACGGTGCAAACAGTTAACACGAAACTAATTCTATTGTTCTTTAATGTATTCTATTGCAAAGTAATCTTGGAGTTGTTGTATTTTTGTGTTTATTTGAGGTGGCAGAACAAATTAGATTAACAAAAAATGATGCCTTTTTGAAATCTTTGAACACTTAGAGGCTCAGTATGTGCCGCAAGATTGTATGGTACGCAAAAATTATACCCATTAGCCTGATTTTTTTCCAAATAGGATTTGAGACTCATCCATTCCAATATTTTTCACAAATTTTGCTAGGCGTTTTGTAAAAGCTTATAATTAAAACTGCAAGTTTCAGTTATTTGTTGTATTTTGATTTCTTTTTGAGATCCAACCATTCCAATTAAGCGGCACATAGGACTTACTGATTGAGCTAGAAATGATTAAACTAGCCGGGGCTCATAAACTTTTCAGTAATTCTTTGAAGAGTTGATAGATTATTTTATGAGTTCCAAGGACATGAGTTTCTGAACTATTCATTTTTTTCTCAAATGTTTACTCTAGTGACCACAATCCCAAGTTACTCGATGGCATCAATGTCAACAAAAATTGTCTTTTAACAGTTTTATATGTTTAGGAGTTTTCAGCAACAATTGATAAATCTGTTGAGAGTTTTTTATGGTGTCAACCATCTTTCTTATTTTGTCTTGAGTTCTGAGTGCTGCAATCTCTGTAAATTAGTTTTGGATAAACTCTTCATTTTGGAATTAAACGTTTTTGGTGGTTAATCTCTTAATTGATATACGGAGCCCGTTCCAAACTTTTTGCTGAATCTTTTCAACTTTCACACTTATGGTGTCTCGACAGTGCGGTATTTTTATTTTATGTTGATGTACAGTTTTCCATTGTTTGCTTCATCATTTCTACGAGTTGTTTTGAGAATTGAACATGATCTCCTGAGAACATCAGATGCAATAAGTTTTATGACCTGCCTGCTTTTCTTGCGTTTTCTTAGAGCTTTTCAAAATCAGTATTCGGTTACAGTACAACAGATTGAAAATTGCAGATTAATGGTTTAACTTTTTGCTCTGTGATCACAGCTTAGATCCTTTGAGACAACAGAAATTGTTCAAATTTAGAATAGAATTTCGATTTTCTTGTGAAATTTTTTTCTATTTTTCCAAGAATTTTTTTAACAGAAACGGCCTAGGGTTATCCTGAAGTTTGTTTTTATTCTTCTTCTTTTACTATTTCTTGCTATTTCAACTCTTCCTGGTTACCTTATAATGACAATGTTTTTATCTAAAAGACCAGTTTTTTACGTCCATTCGCACAAGTTTAGATGGCAGGAATTATTTAATGAGGAGACACAATTTTTGCCACTTCTTGTATTTGTTCATATAAAATATCATTAAGATTATTTTCTGTCAAAATTAAATTAATTCAATGAACTGACCACTGCTGCTTCATCGCTTTCTGTATCGTTTATCAATTTTGCTGCTTCGAGCAGCAACCAAGTTTAGCTGTAATCTTGCACACGGGACATTTGGGCATTTCAGACAAACAAAAGTACTCGAGGTGGTTTGGTCGAACAAATTTCTAGTAATCAATTTGAACTGGCACTTTAGTCACCTGCTGTCGTGGCTTTAAAAACAGTAGGGTACTTTCATAGGTCTCAGCCTACGACATATTCTCAAAATATGGGCAAAGTTTAATTAGTAAGTAAAAAAGACCATACCTCATAAATCAGTAATCCATTCCATGTTGTACACGCTTCTTCCGCTTCACAGTCAACGCTTTCTGCCTCTCTGCTTGCAAAACTTATTTAACTTAAACACGCGATAAGGGCTTTAACACTTTTTCCCTTTGCGCCCTCCTCGCTCCCAGCTTAGTGTTTGCATAATAATTGCACCACCCAAAGGAACGTACTATGTTCTTAAATCATGATTTACAATTTGATGGCACGCGCTCTGTAACTGAGGGTTGTATAACAGACGGGAGGGGGGAGGAGGATGGGGGCGCATACGGAAAAGATCACACTATAATGATAGTAGGCTAAAAGATTGAGGGTTTCAGTTTGACATATCCAAATTTGAATCAATTTGGTCAACACATAGATCCATTCACTGAGGCTCCTAGAATTCAAAATTTGCGGAATAGTAAGAGAAGTAATGATGAAATTAGCAGAAAGTGGTTAGGTACGAAATAGTACTATAAGTTTTCAATGCAAGTTGTGAAACACTTTTTTTATCAACAGGTGCCTCAAGCATGCTCAAGAAAAAAAAGGCATTCAATAAAGACATTATTTTGGTTCATTATTTAAAAGCCAACAAGACCGAAAATGCACCAAAATTAAAGAGTGTGATGCTTCTGAATTAAAAAAACATACCAGGACAAGTCCTGAAATACAATTCAAAGAATTGAATGAAAAACTCAGACGTACTCTACCTGATCAGCAGATCAATTGAACAATGCCAGCCAGAACTAACAAAATCATCTAAAAAATGAGATAACAAAAGAATCAAAACTAAACAAAAATATACTCATTGCTAAAACTCTTGAAGCTTTTAAACCTAAGGCAAAATTTTTTCCCTATAAAATACCTATTCCAAACATAATTTCAAACCCAATTTTTGTTTCTGAAATAGGTCCAGAATTATATCTGCAAGACCTGAAAAATATTTATTGCCCCTTGAAGATCGATTAACTCGAAAATGAACAGAATGAACAAAAAAAAGAAATCAATTGCAAATTATAAGGAAACGTTGCTGAAAATCGTGATTTAAATATTTTCATAATCATTTCTGTGTCTCTAGAGTATATCCAGTAACCCAATTCCAAGCTTTAAAAAGCTCATTGGCTCATAGATCGATAGGCAGTAAGTTTTATAAAAAATTTCAAACCTCAAAAAATATAAACTCGTTATATTAAAATGTTGAAGGCCATTCAATTGCCCCTTAGCAACTATTTAATAACATACTATCAAACCCTGGATGAGGTTAATTGGCTACTGAGGCAAGAAAAAACTCTAAAAAAATTGCAAATTTTTTCAAAAATCTTCAAAAAGTCGAAAGGTTAAATTGTTGAAATCAAATCCATTGAGACTAAAAAAATGCACTAACTTTTTATCAGAACATGGAATATGTTTTCTAGGACTTGAAAATGAACAAATATTAAAAACTGACAAAAACTTTAGGAAACCTTAAAAGAATAACAGATTTTATCCAAAAAAATGCTAAAGTTTAAGAAATTAACACAATAGAAACAATTCTATTGTTACTAAAAAATGCGAATTTTGTCAAAAAAAATTGCTAAAATTTGTGATATTCAAAAGTTTAAACCTATTCCATGGCAACTAAAGGTTTTTCAGTAACTTTTTATTCAGCCCCTGATGAGGTTTTCTGGCCCCTGGGACTCAAACCACTTGATTAATGACAATAAATGTCAAAAAATATGAAAAAAATTGAAAGTTTTGTCAAAAAATGCTTAAAGTCATGATTGCAAAAACATGAAAACCATTTCACATGAATTCCATTAGCACTGCCAACTATGCAGTAATCTATCAATAAACCCCTTATCAAAACCTAGAGGAGGTTTCTTGACACCTAGGGCTAAAAAATCTCAAAATTTTTAAAATACCTGAAAAAAATTGCAAAAATTAGTATCATTTTGCGTGTTTGTGTTTGTAGTACCAAAACATATAGCTCATAAAATGATCAGAGCAAGCAATTTTGTATTGCAAATGGCCGTCATCAATTTTTAAAAACTTCTACCTAAGACTAATCAAAACAAAAAATCACAAAAAATTGCACCATTTTGAGCCCGAAAACTCCTAAAAATAAACTTTTAAGCTTAACTTAAGGCCATCCCAACAGTTGCACCATTTTAAGCACTTCAAAGACTACTAAAGCCCACTTTGGGCCTCTAATGAAACTTAATGCCCGCTGGGCTTTACCTGTTTATCCCGTTTTGAAAGATCGAAGTCATTGAAAAATATGTGAACGCATCTTAAAAAAAAACACAGCGCACCAATACAATTCAAATTCTCTGAATTATAAAAAACGACGGTTTTATTAGTTACAGATTCAGAAACCACACTAAGAACTTGCCTGACGAATACTTCTGATTTGTTGATCAAAAATTCAAAAATGGCCACAAAATTAAACTTGTTTCTAGATCTAAATTTGACTTGGCGCAATCATTATCTTGCACAGGGTTAAATAATTTTCTCCATGAAACATTTTGAACAATTAAAACTCTACCGGGATTCGGAACTAGAATGTTTTCTCAAGTCAGTCATGTAGATTATCTTTAGCTAATCTATTTTTTTGTTTAATTTTGCATATTTAACTACTATGAATACAAGCCATGTTTTGATACTGTTCAAAACGTAACATAAAAATCAATTTACTAAATTTTTTTTAATCGTGCTAATGGACACGAAAGTGATGTCCAGACTAACAACCGTCCCACGAGTTTTGGGTTTACTGATTGCAGAATCAACTACTGCTGGCACCATGCCTTTTAGGGCGAAATGTCGCGCAGAAAAGAAAAACGACAAGACCAACAGCGAAGTTACGTTGTAGAATCACAGGTATCGAAATTGTAACTTAGCAAGTAAGGGCACTTCTTAAAATTAGGTACCTTATCAATCCTACGAAGCATTAAAGTTCACAATGCACAGATATCGGAACAGCTATTCCAAATTAGATTTCCACTAGAAACAGATGTTAAATTCCATGCACGCCTCAGAGAAGAAGCGGACTATACTGACTTCATAAAAAATCAAAGCAGTTGCCAATGCCTGAAAACAAACAGTGATAACGATTTTCATCTATCGATTGAGGGACCTTGATGCAACACTTAGACTATCAGAATTGGACGAGGTTAATCAGAAGTTAACCATTTTTTTGGAAGTTCATAAGCCGGTTAAAATGACTTTTAATGTAAAAGACTAAGTAAGTAATAACAACGAAAAGATCTTTCAAAACTCAGAAGGAAAAATTAATGTTAACAAACACTACAACCTCTGCAGTCTATGTGGAAGTCAACAACACACTACTAAGACTTTCCTTGTTGGAACAAAGTTGCACATGAGGAGAAGTTGGACTTTTCCGAAAATCTGTTGAAGCAAATCTCGTCAAAACTCATGCAAATGCTATGGACTAAAAGATTTTTCGAAGAAGAAAATAGTTCTTCAGTGCAGGTTTCGCTAGGAGCAGAGATGGAAATGATTCACACAAAAAGGCAGTTCTTTATCTTGTCTGCGACATCAGAAAAACTCTCAATAAAACGCTGCAAGAATTGCAGTTAGCTAAAGATGCGGATCGCACAGTGATATCGTGTAACAAATGATTTTGGTAAACATACGTTAGTCGTTCAGATGGAACATCTCAAAGCCTGCAATTTTCATCGATTAACGCTTCAAGGGTGAATTAATTGTGACATTGAGTAGACGGGAAGCATTCAAACAGAAAAACAGCTAGCAGTTCTGAAATATATTAAAAAGAATTGGAACACTTGGTATTGAACTTATGCCCAAACCCCGTGTGAACAATATCAGAACAGATCACCTGCCTGTTATGATAAGTTACAAACCTCAAGTGAACTTGATACCAGAATCACAACCACTTGCTGGCCGTGCAAGGTGAGATAGAAACTGGAAGAAAAGGCCAGACAGCGTTTTCCTTAGCTTATGCAGCCAGCAGGTGTCCTTAATGCATCAGCAGCTGCTTGGCAATAAAGTGAAATGCGGAGAACTTAGATTTTTCAAAAACTTGAATCTGCACATCAATGGCAATGTCATGTATGTGGAATAAATGCCAGATAGAGAAACCGTCATCAAAGACACTCATAGGCCTCATATTCAGACGTCTTCTGTCAAACTGATATCAACAAAGAGGCAAAGAACATATGCATAATCAATACATCTCAAGGACTAGTGCCTCAGAAGAAGCCATCAGTGGACTGCGCTTATCCAGTAAAATATATCTTAACGCATTTGTCTGCTGTCATCTTAAGTAGATCTTTACACATATAGAGCATTTGACAGCTTTTTGTGGTACGAACGATGAAACAAAGTCTTTCAGAAAAAATTTTACCCCAGAGATGGAACACAAAACACTCAATTATCTCTTTTTACAAGAGATAAAATCCCGCAAACAGCAACAGCTAACGATTTTCCGTCGGTCTGATGGACTTCAAGTTTGAGTTGAATTTGATACCCAAAGAGCAGATACCTCTTGCAGAAACTTTCAGCAGAATGAACTTTAACGAAGACGAACAGATTTGACAGCGATTAAATGCGCTTCGCGATCGATAACATCATTCCGCTCAGCGTATTTTGGTGACCAAGCACAAATCAATTTTACTTATAGTCATAATGAACCGAATCAAAACCGGCCGTTGGAAACATTGTTCACAAGCGGGAAAAATTCTTACAACAGAGATCGTCAGAGGTGTGGTTCCTTTTTTTCGACTCAAACAGAGGTGTTGTTCCTTATATTCGACTCAAACAAGACAAAGACTGTTCCGTACACATTTTTATCAAGAAGAATTTGAAAACTTTTTTCGTAATTTTGGAACTTTCAAATCAGACCATTCTGTTGTCCGACGATCAAATTGCGGGACTAGATGAGAATAATGTGAAAACTGAGCCACCAATGGAAGTGAACATTTGTTTCTCGTGACCAATTTTCAGGACGAAAATCTGCGAAATTCACATCATAGCTTCCGCAGCAACATCAACTGCAAAACATCCACAAGCTGAGAAATTTGAGCCTTCACATATCTCAACAAGAAGTAAAAAACAACCAGATATTTTTAGAGAACCAATTCCCACAAACTCAATTAAAAGAATAGGGAGTACGTAATGGTTATGAATAATATCCGAGTAATTTTACAATGTTCTTTGTTAAAGTTTTAGAAACCAAAAGAAGAACTTACCTGACAAACTCTTATTGATGCTTCGGTAGATAACGGCCGAACAATTAAACTTTATTACAAATCTTATTTTGTCCTGGAGCTTTTATTTTCTTTTTGACATATATGATACTCATAAAAAATAAAAAAAAAACAAATAACTTCCTGGATTCGGAAATAAAATATTTGCATGTCAATCACTTAAATTATCTTTACTTAGTCTAACTATTCTCCGGATTTTTAACAGAGAAAAGTACTATAAATACGAGCTAAAGTTTAAAACTAAATTTAAAGCTCATTTCATTGAATTTTTCTGACTCGTGTAACCGACCACGACATGGAGGGTCCGAGTAAAGGACATAAGAGTCTATTTGATTGTGAAAAAACCTCAAAACTTTTAACTTTTTTGCCGATCATTTCGAAATTTAGGTTTTAGGAAATCCTGCTGGCAGAAAACGTGTTTCCTTTTTCGTAGCTTGTAACTTTCTCGGGGCTGAACATATGCCAAACGTAAAATGATATAATTGGGTCATGACAATGGAAGCCACCGTGTGCTTGTGGAATCCAGGAGTCTGGGTTATATTTGTGATTCAAAAATCTGTGATCCAAATACCTGAAGGAATACACCCATTTGAGGATCAGTTCACCTGGATAGCAGTCAGTTCTCTTCTGGTTAATCTGACATGGTTCCGAATTCGTATCACTCTTCAGTAGGACATGAGACATTTGTTAAATTTGTTTTCATTCTACCATGCATCAAACTCAACACAGTTTTTTGTGGGCTTTTCGTTTTTTGGAGATTTTTTTGTGTAAGTGAAAATTTTTTACTGCATACTTATAAAATAAGACCGATAAAGCACCAATGGGCTTTAACTCTTTAACTTGAATAGAAAAATATGACCGCTTGATTAACAGAGCTGCAAAAAGATGTAATAGATTGAACTTGAAGCCAAATTTTGGACCAAACTTGACACAAATTTACGACTAAAAATTGATTCATTATCATTTGTTGAAATTAAACAGTTAGAAGTCAATCAGGTCAGTTTTGTTGCGTGAAACGACAAAAAAGATAAGAAAATGTTTGGGTTCTTTATATGACTCATTTCCTGGATGTCCGCTGAATCCGAATGAATTTCACAATGGGGTCTCTCCTCAATATCCATGCCAATATAGTCACACTTATAATCCTCAACCATAGAAGTTTCGACTCCCAAGCTGTAGAAGTCGTTTGTGTTCAGCTCACATAACTTTTGGTTGCAATAGTTGAACGATTTACATTCTGCAGTCTGTAGACACATTATCGCACACGCGGTTTGCTTTGAAATGCATCCTTCGATCGTTTTTTTTGGATCTTTTGCGTCTTTTGAATCTCCCGCCTTCTGATGATAATAAAGCGAAATGATGAGGCATTTTGCTAGCTTTTCGATTTTCTGACAGTTTTTTAAGATAACCATATGTCTGCCAGTATCTTACAGATGCCTGCAAGTTAACAATCCCGTCTCCATTAGAGAAGAAAAAGGTTAGACTACACAGGTTACCACGGCTTTAGATTGCAACAAGGCGGCTCGGTAATGTGCGTTCGCACATTAAGTTCCGACCCCGCTCATCTTCACTTTTCACTTAATTGTCTACCAAATGAGGAAGAGATAAAAAATAACATATCAAAATATATTTCAACAAACTACTAAAAGAATAAAAAATCTACTCTAGAGGGCCTCTGAGACCTGTGGCTACCATAATATGACTACCAGAAAAAACGGCAATAAAGAACAAATAATTACAAATATTAATTATACCAAAACTCCTTGTCCATTTTTTGAAAACCACTAATTACCAAATCAAAATGGCATCAGATAAAATTTAAACTCAAAAGATTAACCGGCTATTTCTTGAACAATATATGGAACTTTTCCTCAATGCAACTTGGCAAAAGTCGACTAGAAATGAGTAAAAGGGGCAAAGTTTATTAAAACATTGCTTTTTTAAAAAAGAATTAAACTCGAACTGATTAGAAACATTACGCATCAAATGAAATCATTGAGAGAGTCTTTTGTACCTCAAAAGAGAGCAACTGAGGCCTTTCAGTATCCAGGATATGTCATACGACTACAAAAAAAAAACGACATTTACAGGCAAAAACTAAAAATTTGAACAAAAAATTATGCACGAAAACGATGTCCCCCCAATCAATTAAAAATTAAGCCAAAAAGTAATAAAAATCTTCGTTTGCATTTTTTGAGGGTAAAAAAAAAATGTATATCAAGTGACGCCCATTTTTGTGATATTGTGGAAAGAGAACAAAAACCTACAAAAAAGGGGCAAATATGCAAAAAGCACGAAAATTGGTTTTATGAAAACTGGTTGTCCCAAGAAAAAAGTTCATTTGAGGAAAATAGACAGTTATGAAGAGCAATTTGTATTTCAAGAGTTAAATGATGTGAATTGTATAAAGAGATGCTTAGCTACAAATTAACAGAAATAAAATTGACAGATCTCAAAATTCTATCTTTTTTTGATTAAAAACAAGTATTTTCAAAATCTTGCCAACAAAAGCCTTTGACTAAAAGAGTGGACAGTTTATCTTGCCACTACTCGGGCAGTTAATTGCGACAGTTATTAATGAGACTAAATCATATGACTAAAAAAACATTAAATACCAGCTGAACTAATAAGTTTCACAAACAAATTTACGTAACCACAGTTTTGAAGCCATTAAATTTATAAGATATTAAGCACCAGAAGATAACATCTACATTTGTGTCTCCTTTGAACATCATAACGTCTTTTTGTAAAACGACTATCACAAAATGTCAACAAAAAGATCCACAAAAACTGAAAATTACCTAAACTTCACAAAACTCTTCTGAAACAAATTGTCTGAGCCCTGAAGACATCATATAAAACTTTTTAATAACAGAAAAATTAATGTTTGATTCACGAAAACATTAAAAGAGCTCTAAATAATCAGGTTAATTTACGAAAACAAAAAATATAATACAAAAAAACGCAAACCAGAACAAAAAGGGATATGTTGAAGAATATGATTACTCTTTTTATAAAAAACTAATTCGAAAGTCAAAACAACCATTGGCTATTTACTTATATCAGTTAAGTTCATTTGCTTAATTATAGTTGGCCACTGAGACCTTTAATTACACAATATTTGGCATATGACAACAAAAATTAACAAGAAATAAAGGGCAAAAATAAAAAGCTCTACCAATTTCTGCAAGAGCACGGTGTCGCAGCCCTTCAAACCATATGTTATGAAAACAAAAAATATGCTCATTTTCAAATTTTGTAAAGTTTTTTTCACTTGGATTTTTAAATAGTGTCACATTTTACAAAAGAACTAAAAACAACAGCAAAAATGGGAAATTATGCACAATTATCAGAAAATTTTGTATGAAAACTCGTAGTACCAAGAGCAAAAAAAATTTCTGTTAAAACAATCGGCCACAAAATCAGTTTGTATTCTATATGGAGGAAAGATTGACCTCCACTTACTGAAAATAAACAAAATTTTGACCAAAATAATATTAAAAATTGACAAGTTCAAAAAAATCACACAACTTTCATTAAAACAAACACATTCAATAACATAAGAGACATTAGGTAACAACCGAATGAATAGAAAAGGTTCACTTGCAACTCTCGAGGAAGAAAAATAGATCTTTGAGTGGTCAAACTTAAAAATCAGACTGCCAAAAGAATAACAATTGAAGGCAAAAAACAAGAGTTCAGTTAAATTTTACTAAAAACCATAAAAACTTTTGGTTCTCTGAAAACAAACTGTAACTACATTTGGCCTCAACTTTAGGTAAATTGAAGTTGTCATTAACGGTGCCCTGAATTAATAAACATTGTCAGTAATTAACATAAAAAGAACAAAAACAAAATATTTTGAAAAAAGTCAGCATCAAAATAAAAGCCAAAAAGCCTCTGATTCTAAGAATCCATGATGTTGTCGAACCTCTCCCTGATTTTGTCGCGCGTCCAGCAAACCGATCAAGTGTTCCAAGTGTTTGCGAAATAGAACAATTGTTGCGTGGAAACCTTCAAATATTAAAAAAAAGAATGATGCATTTTTTTTTAATTATCGAGTTGAATCTGCAAAAAACGACAAAGTCTTAATTCCAGAAGACTTTCATACACAACCTAATTGCAACTAGCACTTTTTTTAGAGTCTCTTTTAAGGTTTTTAGGTCACTCAGTCTGGCATACTTCATCAAAGTGGACCAAAAAAGCATATTTTATACCATTTTTGATGAAAAAAATTTGAATTTTGAAAATATTATCATAAACTTTAGCCAGAAAAAAACTTCAATCAAACAAATTAGCAACACTCGTCCATCTGTAACGGTACCAAAAACACTCTGCTGTTCAAAATTTTAACTGATTTTGAACTATTTTTGCAAAATTGTGCCAAATCTTTGCAAAAAATTACTGAAAAAGTGAACAAAAACAGTCGAATGTTCAAAAAATTTAAACCTTGATAACTCTCTGTAAAAAGCGAAAAACAAAAAAATCTTTTTAATTCCATATTCTACGGTGGACGTGCTTTTCAATGATACCACTCACAATTTTCTACGATGAATATATCGATCGGCCAATATTGACTGAACAAAAAAAAACCAGTTGATTATATAGTTCCTCCTCCCCACTAAAGTGGGGATCGGAACAATTACGAAAACATTTCGAGCGTCTACGGGAACAAAATTATACAAAGGAATTAAACCAGATTTCACTTTCATGTTTTTTCGGTACCCGGGTCAAGGTTTTTACCCAAAAATACCGGGGAAAAGAGTGTAAAGAGTGTAAAAATAAAAAAAATTCCCCCTTTTTCTCCGCTTAATTGAGGGTTGAAGAGTGGAATTGAAAAAATGGAATTTTAAAAAAAGAGTGGTAAGAGTGGAAAAATAATTATTTGCACTATTAAAAATTACCTTTTAATTTTTTTACGCTCTTATAATTTCACTCTTAAAATTATTTTTACACTCTTCCACTCTTTTTTTAAAAATTCCAGTCTTTCAATTACACGCTACCACCCTTAATTAAGCGGAGAATTAAGGGGAATTTTTTTTACACTCTTTACACTCTTTTCCCCAGTTCATAACGTCAGAATTAAAGTGAAATTATTTTATTTTTACACTCTTTACACTTTTTTCCCCGTAAAATATATCCGAATAAAGGTGGAATTAATTCACTATTACACTCTTTCCATGCCAGCCAGAAAAAGAATTTTTTAATTTTTACACTCTTAAATGCACCAACCTAGAAAGGAGCTCCATAATGAAGATGAACAGCAGAGGGTTCGGCAACACCACAAAGTCCGTATATTTAAAGTCTTTTTTAACAACGTGAGGTGCATGAACATCTCAACAAAAATAGGAAAACAACTTTTTTGCTGGAAAGCAAAATTTATCAAGGAGTTTCCCTACCAGTGTTGAGAAAAAAGTGCATCTCTAAAGAGCTAAGACTTTTTAAATAACAAATTCAAGCAAGCACAAATCAACATAAACATATCATCACATCATAAACATAGACAAGCTCAAACCAAAAAGCAACCGAAGCCAAAGACGAGCGTCAGACGAACAAGAAGAGCCAGAGACAAACAAGACGAGAGAAAGACGAGCGGAAGACGAGTGAGAGACAAGCGAGAGACGAGCGAGAGACGAGCGAGAGACGAGCGAGAGACGAGCGAGAGACGAGCGAGAGAGCGCAAGAGCGAGGGGAGGGGGGGAGAGAACACCAAAAAATCTTGACGCCCGAAAGGCGTCCCACCCATTTTTGACATAATTTCTAATAGCAGATTTCCGTATGAAAAACTAACTTGTTCCCCTATGCAAACTACGATAACAACAATTTTTTTCATACACACTAGGTGCACATGGGATACTCCATGGCAAATTTGATTTGATTTCGACAACTTTAAGACCCAATAACAAAAAACTATAGTTAAAATTCATTATTCGAAAAAGATGCAAAATTCCGTATGAAAAACTAACTTTTTTCCTAGGCATACTGTGATAAAAGCTCTTTTTGTTATACACACTAGGTACACATAGGCTACTCCATGCCAAGTTTGTTTTGATTTCGACAACTCTAAGACCCAATAAAAAAACTATAGTCAAAATTCGTTATTTGCAAAAATTAAAAAATTTCTTATGAAACACCAACTTTTTTTACCAGAGAAGCTATAGCAAAAACTCTTTTTGCTTTACAATATAGGTACCCATGCTATAATTCATACCGAGTTTGGTCCACTTTGGACAACTCTCTGACCCGACGAAAAAGACCTATTTTTAAAATTCGTTATTTCAAATGAGTAATTTTAAAAAAAAGGTCCTTTTCGTATGGTCAAAAAGTGCTTGAAGTTGAACCAAACTCGGTATAGAGTATCCCATGTGTACCTAGATTATAAAAAAAAAGAATTTTTGCTATAGGTTTTGTAGGAAAAAAGTTAGTATTTCATACGGAAATTTGCGATTATTTCGAATAAATATCGATTATAAAATTTTTAAAACAGGTCTTTTTCGTCCTGTCAAGGACTCGTCCAAATCGAACCAAACTCGGTATGGAGTATCACATGTGTACCTAGAGTGTAATGCAAAATGAATTTTTGCTATAGCTTGACTAGGAAAAAAGTTACTTTTTCATACGGAAGTTTGCTATTATTTCAAATCAGTAATTTTTAAAATAGGTATTTTCGTATGGTCAGGATTTTCTTGAAATTGAACCAAACTCGGTATAGAGTATCCCATGTGTACCTAGATTACAAAACAAAAGGAATTTTTGCTAAAGGTTGCCCAGGAAAAAAGTTAGTATTTCATACGGAAATTTACGATTTTTTTGAATATATAATTTCTAAATATAGTATTTTTTATCACGTCAAGAAGTTGTCCAAATCGAATCGAACTCGGTATGGAGTATCACATGTGTACCTAGAGTGTAATGCAAAAGAAATTTTTGCTATAGCTTGTCCAGGAAAAAACATAGCTTTTCATACGGAAATTTACTATAATTTCAAATAAGTAATTTTAAAAATAGGTCTTTTTCGTATGGTCAAAAACTTCTTGAAATTGAACCAAGATCAGTATAGAGTATCCAATGTGTACCTAGATTATAAAACAAAAAGAATTTTTGCTATAGGTTGCCCAGGAAAAAAGTTAGTATTTCATACGAAAATTTTCGATTATTTCGAATATTTAATTTCTAAATATAGTATTTTTCATCGCGTCAAGAAGCTGTCCAAATTAAATCGAACTCAGTATGGAGTATTACATGTGTACCTAGATTTTAATGCAAAAGGAATTTTTGCTATAGCTTGACTAGGAAAAAAGTTTGTTTTTCATACGGAACTTTGCTATTATTTCAAATAAGTCATTTTAAAAATAGGTATTTTTCGTATGGTCAAGAACTTCTTGAAATTGAACCAAACTCGGTATAGAGTATTCCATGTGTACCTAATTTATAAAATAAAAAGAAGTTTTGCTATAGGTTGCCCAGGAAAAAAGTTAGTATTTCATACGGAAATTTTCGATTATTTCGAATATTTAATTTCTAAATATAGTATTTTTCATCGCGTCAAGAAGCTGTCCAAATTAAATCGAACTCATTATGGAGTATTACATGTGTACCTAGATTTTAATGCAAAAGGAATTTTTGCTATAGCTTGACTAGGAAAAAAGTTAGTTTTTCTAACGGAAATTTGCTATCGTTTCAAATAAGTAATTTTAAAAATAGGTATTTTTCGTATGGTCAAGAACTTCTTGAAATTGAACCAAACACGGTATAGAGTATTCCATGTGTACCTAGATTATTAAACAAAAAGAATTTTTGCTATAGGTTGCCCAGGAAAAAAGTTAGTATTTCATACGGAAATTTTCGAATATTTCGAATATTTAATTTCTAAATATAGTATTTTTCATCGCGTCAAGAAGTTGTCCAAATCGAATCGAACTCGCTATGGAGTATCACCAGTGTACCTAGAGTGTAATGCAAAAGAAATTTTTGCAATAGCTTTTGTAGGAAAAAAGTTAGCTTTTCATACGGAAATTTGCTATTATTTCAAATAAGTAATTTTAAAAAAAGGTCTTTTTCGTATGATTAAAAATTTCTTGAAATTGAACCAAACTCAGTATAGAGTATCCCATATGTACCTAGATTATAAAACAAAAAGAATTTTTGCTATAGGTTGCATAGGAAAAAAGTTAGTATTTCATACGGAAATTTACGATTATTTCGAATATTCAATTTCCAAATATTGTATATTTCATCGGGTCAAGAAGTTGTCCAAATCGAACCAAACTCAGTACGGAGGATCCCATGAGTACCTAAAGTGCAAAACGAAAACAATTTTTGCTAAAGCTTGTCTTGAAAAAAAGTTAGCTTTTCGTACGTTTATTTCCTATTAATTCGAATAATTAATTTTAAATAATTTTTAAAAATAGGTCTTTTTGATTAGGTCATTGAATTGTCCAAAGTGAACCAAACTCGGTATGGAGTATACCATGTGTACCTATAGTGTAAAACGAAAAAAATTGTTGCTATATAATACCTAGGAAAAAAAGTAAGCCTTTCATACGCAAATTTGCGATCATTTCGATCGAAATAATCGCAAATTTCCGTATGAAAACCTCACTTTTTTCCTAGACAAGCTATAGCAAAAACTCTTTTTTTTTATAATCTAGGTACACATGGGATACTCTATACCAAGTTTGGTTCAATTTCAAGGAGATTTTGACCATACGAAAGAGACCTATTTTAAAATTACTTATTTGAAATAATAGCAAATTTCCGTATTAAAAGCTAACTTTTTTCCTAGAGAAGCTATAGCAAAAATTCTTTTTGTGTTATACTCTAGGTAACCATGGTATACTCCATACCGAGTTTGGTTCACTCTGGACAAATCTATGGCCTAATCAAAAAGACTTTTAAAAAATTATTTAAAATTAATCATTCGAATTAATCGCCAATTAACTTACGAAAACTTAACTTTTTTCCTAGAAAAGCTCTAGCAAAAAAACTTTTTGCATTACACTCATTACACTATAAGTACACATGTTATACTCCATGGCGATTTTGGTTCGATTCGGACAAATCCTTGACCCGACGAAAAAGACCTATTTTTAAAATTCGTTATTGGCGAAATTCGCAAATTTCCGTATAAAAAAATAACTTTTTTCCTAGACAATCTATAGCAAAAAATCTTTTTGTTTTACACTCTAGGTACCCATGGTATACTCCATACCGAGTTTGGTTCTTTTTGGACAATTCATTGACCTAATCAAAAAGACCAATTTTTAAAAATTATTTAAAATTAATTATTCGAATTAATCGGAAATAAACGTACGAAAAGCTAACTTTTTTTCTAGACAGGCTATAGAAAAAATCTTTTTGTTTTTCAATCTAGGTACACATGGGATACTACATACGGAGTTTGGTTCGATTTGGACAACTCCTTGACCCGACGATAAAGATCTATTTTTAAAATTCGTTATTCGCGAAATTCGCAAATTTCCGTATGAAAAACTAACTTTTTTCCTAGACAATCTATAGCAAAAAATCTTTTTGTTTTACACTCTAGATACCCATGGTATACTCCATACCGAGTTTGGTTCTTTTTGGACAATTCAATGACCTAATCAAAAAGACCAATTTTTAAAAATTATTTAAAAATAATTATTCGAATTAATCGGAAATAAACGTACGAAAAGCTAACTTTTTTTCTAGACAGGCTATAGCAAAAATTCTTTTCGTTTTTCACTCTAGGTACACATGGGATACTACATACGGAGTTTGGTTCGATTTGGACAACTCCTTGACCCGACGATAAAGACCAATTTTTTAAAAATCGTTATTCGCAAACTTCGCAAATTTCCGTATGAAAAGCTAACTTTTTTCCTAGACAAGCTATTGCAAATTTTTTTTTCGTTTTTCACTCTAGGTACACATGGGATACTACATACGGAGTTTGGTTCGATTTGGACAACTCCTTGACCCGACGATAAAGACCAATTTTTTAAAAATCGTTATTCGCAAACTTCGCAAATTTCCGTATGAAAAGCTAACTTTTTTCCTAGACAAGCTATTGCAAAAAATTTTTTTCGTTTTTCACTCTAGGTACACATGGGATACTACATACGGAGTTTGGTTCGATTTGGACAACTCCTTGACCCGACGATAAAGATCTATTCTTAAAATTCGTTATTCGCGAAATTCGCAAATTTCCGTATGAAAAACTAACTTTTTTCCTAGACAATCTATAGCAAAAAAATCTTTTTGTTTTACACTCTAGATACCCATGGTATACTCCATACCGAGTTTGGTTCTTTTTGGACAATTCAATGACCTAATCAAAAAGACCAATTTTTAAAAATTATTTAAAAATAATTATTCGAATTAATCGGAAATAAACGCACGAAAAGCTAACTTTTTTTCTAGACAGGCTATAGCAAAAATTCTTTTCGTTTTTCACTCTAGGTACACATGGGATACTACATACGGAGTTTGGTTCGATTTGGACAACTCCTTGACCCGACGATAAAGACCAATTTTTTAAAAATCGTTATTCGCAAACTTCGCAAATTTCCGTATGAAAAGCTAACTTTTTTCCTAGACAAGCTATTGCAAAAATTTTTTTCGTTTTTCACTCTAGGTACACATGGGATACTACATACGGAGTTTGGTTCGATTTGGACAACTCCTTGACCCGACGATAAAGACCAATTTTTTAAAAATCGTTATTCGCAAACTTCGCAAATTTCCGTATGAAAAGCTAACTTTTTTCCTAGACAAGCTAATGCAAAAAATTTTTTTCGTTTTTCACTCTAGGTACACATGGGATACTACATACGGAGTTTGGTTCGATTTGGACAACTCCTTGACCCGACGATAAAGACCTATTTTTTAAAATTCGTTATTCGCAAACTTCGCAAATTTCCGTATGAAAAGCTAACCTTTTTCCTAGACAAGCTATAGCAAAAATTCTTTTCGTTTTTCACTCTAACTACACATGGGAAAATATATACCGAGTTTAGTTTGATTTGGATAACTCCTTGACCCGACGAAAAAGCCCTTTTTCTAAAATTCGTTTTTTGCGAAATTCGCAAATTTCCGTATGAAACCTAACTTTTTTCCTAGAAAAGCTATAGCAAAAATTCTTTTTGCATTACACCCCAGGTACCCATGGTATACTCCGTACCGCGTTTGGTTCGATTTGGACAACTCCTTGACCCGACGAAAAAGACCTATTTTTAAAATTCAATAATCTCAAGTTATTCGAAATAAACGCCCATTTCCGTATGAAAACCTACCTTTTTCCTAGAAAAGCTATAGCAAAAGTTCTTTTTGCATTAGACTCCAGGTACATATGGCATACTCCATACCAAGTTTGGTTTGATTTGGACAGCTTCTTGACCCGATGAAAAATACTATATTTAGAAATTAAATATTCGAAATAATCGTAAATTTCCGTATGAAATAGTAACTTTTTTCCTAGAAAAGCTGTAGCAAAAAAACTTTTTGCATTACACTCTAAGTACACATGGGATACTCCATGGCGATTGTGGTTCGATTTGGACAAATCATTGACCCGACGAAAAAGACCTATTTTTAAAATTCGTTATTGGCGAAACTCGCAAATTTCCGTATGAAAAACCAACTTTTTTCCTAGACAATCTATAGCAAAAAATCTTTTTGTTTTACACTCTAGGTACCCATGGTATACTCCATACCGAGTTTGGTTCACTTTGGATAGTTCAATGACCTAATCAAAAAGACCTATTTTTTAAAATTATTTAAAATTAATTATTCGAATTAATAGGAAATAAACGTACGAAAAGCTAACTTTTTTCTAGACAAGATATAGCAAAAATTGTTTTCGTTTTGCACTCTAGGTACACACGGGATACTACATACGGAGTTTGGTTCGATTTGGACAACTCCTTGACCCGACGATAAATACCTATTTTAAAATTCGTTATTCGCGAAATTCGCAAATTTCCGTATGAAAAGCTAACTTTTTTCCTAGACAAGCTATTGCAAAAATTCTTTTCGTTTTTCACTCTAGGTACACAAGTGTTATTACATACCGAGTTTAGTTCGATTTGGACAACTCCTTGACCCGACGAAAAAGCCCTTTTTTTAAAATTGAATAATCTCAAGTTATTCGAAATAAACGCCCATTTCCGTATAAAAGCCTACCTTTTTTCCTAGAAAAGCTATAGCAAAAGTTCTTTTTGCATTAGACTCCAGGTACATATGGCATACTCCATACCAAGTTTGGTTCGATTTGGACAGCTTCTTGACCCGATGAAAAATACTATATTTAGAAATTAAATATTCGAAATAATCGTAAATTTCCGTATGAAATAGTAACTTTTTTCCTAGAAAAGCTGTAGCAAAAAACTTTTTGCATTACACTCTAAGTACACATGGGATGCTCCATGGCGATTGTGGTTCGATTTGGACAAATCATTGACCCGACGAAAAAGACCTATTTTTAAAATTCGTTATTGGCGAAACTCGCAAATTTCCGTATGAAAAACTAACTTTTTTCCTAGACAATCTATAGCAAAAAATCTTTTTGTTTTACACTCTAGGTACCCATGGTATACTCCATACCGAGTTTGGTTCACTTTGGACAGTTCAATGACCTAATCAAAAAGACCTATTTTTAAAAATTATTTAAAATTAATTATTCGAATTAATAGGAAATAAACGTATGAAAAGCTTACTTTTTTCCTAGACAAGCTATTGCAAAAATTCTTTTCGTTTTTCACTCTAGGTACACAAGGGATATTACATACCGAGTTTAGTTCGATTTGGACAACTCCTTGACCCGACGAAAAAGCCCTTTTTTAAAATTCGTTATTTGCGAAATTCGCAAATTTCCGTATGAAACCTAACTTTTTTCCTAGAAAAGCTATAGCAAAAATTCTTTTTGCATTACACCCTAGGTACCCATGGTATACTCCGTACCGAGTTTGGTTCGATTTGGACAACTCCTTGACCCGACGAAAAAGACCTATTTTTAAAATTCAATAATCTCAAGTTATTCGAAATAAACGCCCATTTCCGTATGAAAACCTACCTTTTTTCCTAGAAAAGCTATAGCAAAAGTTCTTTTTGCATTAGACTCCAGGTACATATGGCATACTCCATACCAAGTTTGGTTTGATTTGGACAGCTTCTTGACCCGATGAAAAATACTATATTTAGAAATTAAATATTCGAAATAATCGTAAATTTCCGTATGAAATAGTAACTTTTTTCCTAGAAAAGCTGTAGCAAAAAAACTTTTTGCATTACACTCTAAGTACACATGGGATGCTCCATGGCGATTGTGGTTCGATTTGGACAAATCATTGACCCGACGAAAAAGACCTATTTTTAAAATTCGTTATTGGCGAAACTCGCAAATTTCCGTATGAAAAAATAACTTTTTTCCTAGACAATCTATAGCAAAAAATCTTTTTGTTTTACACTCTAGGTACCCATGGTATACTCCATACCGAGTTTGGTTCACTTTGGACAGTTCAATGACCTAATCAAAAAGACCTATTTTTAAAAATTATTTAAAATTAATTATTCGAATTAATAGGAAATAAACGTACGAAAAGCTAACTTTTTTCTAGACAAGATATAGCAAAAATTGTTTTCGTTTTGCACTCTAGGTACACATGGGATACTACATACGGAGGTTGGTTTGATTTGGACAACTCCTTGACCCGACGATAAAGACCTATTTTTAAAATTCGTTATTCGCGAAATTTGCAAATTTCCGTATGAAAAGATAACTTTTTTCCTAGACAAGCTATTGCAAAAATTCTTTTCGTTTTTCACTCTAGGTACACAAGGGATATTACAAACCGAGTTTAGTTCGATTTGGACAACTCCTTGACCCGACGAAAAAGCCCTTTTTTTAAAATTCGTTATTTGCGAAATTCGCAAATTTCCGTATGAAACCTAACTTTTTTCCTAGAAAAGCTATAGCAAAAATTCTTTTTGCATTACACCCTAGGTACCCATGGTATACTGCGTACCGAGTTTGGTTCGATTTGGAAAACTCCTTGACCCGACGAAAAAGACCTATTTTTAAAATTCAATAATCTCAAGTTATTCGAAATAAACGCCCATTTCCGTATGAAAACCTACCTTTTTTCCTAGAAACGCTATAGCAAAAGTTCTTTTTGCATTAGACTCCGGGTACATATGGCATACTCCATACCAAGTTTGGTTTGATTTGGACAGCTTCTTTACCCGATGAAAAATACTATATTTAGAAATTAAATATTCGAAATAATCGTAAATTTCCGTATGAAATAGTAACTTTTTTCCTAGAAAAGCTGTAGCGAAAAAAATTTTTGCATTACACTCTAAGTACACATGGGATACTCCATGGCGATTTTGGTTCGATTTGGACAAATCATTGACCCGACGAAAAAGACCTATTTTTAAAATTCGTTATTGGCGAAACTCGCAAATTTCCGTATGAAAAACTAACTTTTTTCCTAGACAATCTATAGCAAAAAATCTTTTTGTTTTACACTCTAGGTACCCATGGTATACTCCATACCGAGTTTGGTTCACTTTGGACAGTTCAATGACCTAATCAAAAAGACCTATTTTTAAAAATTATTTAAAATTAATTATTCGAATTAATAGGAAATAAACGTACGAAAAGCTAACTTTTTTCTAGACAAGATATAGCAAAAATTGTTTTCGTTTTGCATTTTAGGTACAAATGGGATACTACATACGGAGTTTGGTTTGATTTGGACAACTTCTTGACCCGACGATAAAGACCTGTTTTTAAAATTCGTTATTCGCGAAATTCGCAAATTTCCGTATGAAAAGCTAACTTTTTTCCTAGACAAGCTATTGCAAAAATTCTTTTCGTTTTTCACTCTAGGTACACAAGGGATATTACAAACCGAGTTTAGTTCGATTTGGACAACTCCTTGACCCGACGAAAAAGCCCTTTTTTTAAAATTCGTTATTTGCGAAATTCGCAAATTTCCGTATGAAACCTAACTTTTTTCCTAGAAAAGCTATAGCAAAAATTCTTTTTGCATTACACCCTAGGTACCCATGGTAAACTCCGTACCGAGTTTGGTTCGATTTGGACAACTCCTTGACCCGACGAAAAAGACCTTTTTTTAAAATTCAATAATCTCAAGTTATTCGAAATAAACGCCCATTTCCGTATGAAAACCTACCTTTTTTCCTAGAAACGCTATAGCAAAAGTTCTTTTTGCATTAGACTCCGGGTACATATGGCATACTCCATACCAAGTTTGGTTTGATTTGGACAGCTTCTTTACCCGATGAAAAATACTATATTTAGAAATTAAATATTCGAAATAATCGTAAATTTCCGTATGAAATAGTAACTTTTTTCCTAGAAAAGCTGTAGCGAAAAAATTTTTTGCATTACACTCTAAGTACACATGGGATACTCCATGGCGATTTTGGTTCGATTTGGACAAATCATTGACCCGACGAAAAAGACCTATTTTTAAAATTCGTTATTGGCGAAACTCGCAAATTTCCGTATGAAAAACTAACTTTTTTCCTAGACAATCTATAGCAAAAAATATTTTTGTTTTTCACTCTAGGTACACAAGGGATATTACATACCGAGTTTAGTTCGATTTGGACAACTCCTTGACCCGACGAAAAAGCCCTTTTTTTAAAATTCGTTATTCTAGGTATATGGCATACTCCATACCGAGTTTGGTTTTATTTGAACACACCTTTGACCCGATGAAAAAGAGCTATTTATTAAATTCGCTGTTCGCGAAATTCGAAAATGTGCTATCGCAAAAATTCTGTCTACTCTAAATTCTTAGTTCACAGGGAAAACTCCATGCACACATACGTACGTACATGCACACATATATACATACACATAAGCTTGCGATAATTCCTGTTAAGAATAAAAAAATCCGGAACATAGATCTACATTATTCGAAAGTATCGGGCAAATTAAATCGAAAAGGGAAACAAACAGCAGAAATTTATACAACTGAATTAATGAAGAAATCACATTTTGAACTAGTTTCTCTATCAGAACAAATCATAAATTTGAGTACTAAAAATAATTTTTTTCTGAAAAAAATTAGCTCTAGGAGACAGTTCAAAGAAAATTACTGATTGAAGTCTGAAGTATTTCAAGTTCAACTCAACATTAGTCATGCTCGAAATGTGTGAGCACATCAATGAAGTACAGATTGTCGAGAAACAAAAAGGGAATAAGTTTGCTATCTATTAAACTGCACTTCAAAACTCGAACTTCTGAGGACTTCTCGACAAGATAACCAAGAAGCTCAAAGTTATTTTACGTTAACGAAAATCAGTTGAAGAAAGATCCAAAACTATTTTGTCAACAATGTCATAGAGCTGATCAGCGCACATAATCACTGAATCTTGCTCAGTGAATAACAAGATCTGGCCGACCAACATTTCGTTCTCCGAAGAAAAAGAAAGAAAACTGCTTGATTCAGATCTTGTATTTAGTTGGCTGTCCAGATAAAATTTGCCTCAATATCTGCAGAACAACCGGGCGCCGGGAAACTTGCTTGGAAAATTTTCGTACACTATTTTTTGCTTCATAGGATAATCCTCCTTCAAGCTGCTTGGTTTGCCCCTCAACGTCTCCAGAAAGCCTGTTAAATTATCATCCTTCACCTCCAAGGCATCAAAGTGTCTGTTCCGAATGTATCGTTTGACAATGAGGCTGCACGGATTGACAGTGCCAGTTAAGGTCCTGATAAGACGAATATTAGCCTTTTTGAAAATTGTTGCAGACGTAGTCCACAATGGCCTAAAAAACCTGCATTGCCATGCTAAATGTCGAAGCAGATGGAAATTAATGGAGTCGAAGGGATAACGATGGGACATGTTGTAGCAGAAAATTCTTAAAAGGTAACCACAAAACTGTTCCTCGGCATCATTTTCGTACATAGAGTGGAGTGAGAAGACTAGGTAAATGAGACTTTGCAGATTCGATTGAAGCGCCACGGAGCTTTCTGGATAAGTTTGGAACACAATTGGCGCAAAATAAAGCGGAGAAGTTTTCAATTCGGTAGCTTTGAAGTGCTCACGTGATCTCAATGATCTAATCAATCTCTTGAATTCGCTTGGTAAGACAACTTGTTTTGTTGCGCCATCAATTATTTCTAATTCGACGGAGCTCAACTGTTCGGCAAAAAATTGATCAAGTCATACGCAACTCCTTTGAGACATTGGTGCATTGTGTCAACGGGACACGTCAACGGGAGCTTTGGATTTATTTTGAACAGATACGAGTGCCCTTCACTCCAAGCGTATCAACCTCTGGATCTTTCTCCTTTCTACCTTTCCTCTCATCTACGCTCCCACTCTCAAATTGTCTTACAAGGTACTCGTGCATCCCAGGATCACGCGTTGTAAAAGTTTCATTGTTCGGATTAGAACACTACCTGGATATTTTTGCACGCCTCGCATGGTATACAAACCGCATCCATAGTATCCGTTAAACTTTTTCATTTGCCGGACGCCATGCTTGCAAACAAGGTCCAGTATCACAAAAACAGTTGTAAACTTCAGTTCGTATTCCAACCTATTCACTTTAATCTTCCTCTTTTTCAATATTTCAGAAGAACAGTGCTCAAATATCGGATCCAAGTGTAAACTTCCTTTGTCATACCACAAGGAACAGAGAAATAATGTTATCAAATGAAGCTCGTAGTTTCGGTGGTAGGTCAGCCAGACCAACCCAAACAAGATAAGCAGAGAAGTCACTGGACTCTTGCATCCGAACTCCATCTGTATTGAGAATAAAATTTGAAAGTGACTTTATTCCATCGAACAAATCTGCGAGCTTCAGATCTGTTTTGGTATCTGGATTAGCATGGGCTAAAATTTCATTTATGTACTTTTCATTTTTTCCTGAATTTTATCAGCGAAACTCAGAAAAATAACTTCCCCACTGCCGTTAGCCTCTGTCCCTTTGATGTATCGGTCAGTTAATTTCCTTGTTTCATTTTTTATGAAATTGGGGGCCGGTAAATTGTCTTGCGGATGAAAAAACTTCGTGCCACAAAGGAGGTCATACAACGCCTCGTCAGGTAAACAATGCCTTGCAACAACTCCAAACAAAGCCATTGATGCATTATGAGCTCTGACATTTTGATTGCAACTTAGAGGGGCTGAGGAGAAAGCAAATTCGACTTCCTCGTCGTGCTCGGTTTTTTCCGCCTCATCACTTGATTCTTCTTCGGACTGCGATTGTGGAACTGAAGTGCCATCTTGACTAGAAATCTCAGAATCTATTTCATAACTATATAGAGTTGCAAGCTCTTGCGTTCTCTCTATCTTGTCATCAAGCAAAATTTCTAACTCTGAAGATCTGCTAGAATCTACTTGATGAATGAATGTCCAAATTTGTCGACTTGCTGAATCGTCAACCAGTCTTCTTTTCACTTTCCGTTTTCGTTGACTTGAATTTCCTCTTTTTCTGTCAGTTTGAGAATTGATAGGTGTCGCGGAACTTGATTGACTTGCCGAATACTGTGATCCAGTAGTCGATGATTCTGTCGATTGGGGAAGACTGATTGGAATCTGGGGCGTAGAAGAATCTTGAGGATTTTCATGCATCAAACTTTTGTGTTTTTCTGTATGTGGGGATCTACATTTTAGCCGACCATCTTTGAAGTATTTTGAACCGTAACTTACGGTGATTTCTTCATAGGGCTGTATGGAAGTTATTACTTTAAGGAAAACGCGTTTGCTATGCGAAAGGAAGGGGCTGGTGTAACCAAGAAAAAATTGTGTGTTAGGAGTGCAGAAGTGATTGGCGAAACGAATCGGTCCGAGTAGGACTATTTCATCGGCGTCCAACTCACCCCGCATGACTGAAAGATAGGACATTTCGTTTTGAAGCGCAGCAGGGACGCTTTTGACAGGAATTGGCCTTAGAGGTTCAATTGATGCCTTCAAAACTCTACCTACATGATTAAATAGTCCAAAGCCTCCGAATTTTAATCTTGAAACCAGATTGAACACACTGCTCATAAAGGTCTTGCAGCCAATAATACACTTTCATAAGCTTTTTGTCAAACTTGAGACGATTTTCAAATTCCTCGAAACTGTTTAAAGGCAGCATTGACTCAGGAGATACATCAAAATCTTTGAGCAATTGACGAAACACTTGCACATCCTCAATAGCTAGATCTTCACAATTAATCAAAAATCTGCAAAAACTGGGAAACGATTTAGAAACGAGTTGGTTTAAAAAGAAAAAACTCAAAAACCCAGTGAATAAAAAAAGAAGGAATAAAATCAAACATTGCCTTGGTGACCGTTTTTAGGTGAATATCAGTTTCTCACAGAAAAAACAGACCTTTTAAAAGTTGAATTACCTGAAAGGTTAAATATATCAAAAGTTTGGATTGCAGAATTGATTAACATTAAAATATGAAAATAGGTTAAAACTCATTGAACAAGCAATCAGAATTGTACTATAAAATATACAACTAAACGTGATCTGAAGCATAAAACTGACACCAAGAACAAACACGTAGATATACTGATCAGTTTATCACAAACAATTAACCTGTGAAGGTGTTCATAAAAAATGAAGAAAGTAAAAGTAAAAACTTTCAGTAAGAATTTCGCTTCCTCGCATGCCAGCTTTGGGGTATCAGGGTATTTCTGCTTCACAAAATCTAAATGCAAAAAAAAAAATTCTAAAAGCGCTTTATTTTTCATGCTGCTTTATTAATAGTTAAGGTTTTTCTCTCGTTTTCGAGCTTTAGCATCTCAGATTGAAAGTCAAAGTAAAAAAACTTTCAAGGTTGGAAAAATTGAATAATATTCAACAGTACCAAAATAATTACAAAGGTTCTTACTCATAAACTTTTCCAGAAGGTTTTCAGGAGCTGCCGTCCTACCGTCATCCTCCTTCCGTCTCGGCGAAAGAATGAACTTCCCACGATCACTTTCGCAGAAAAGCCTGTCGAAAAGTGCCCTGGTCAACTTTCCAAAAACGGCCCCTGCATGGATGGATATCAGGTCTTCGCCCTCGTGGAGAATTACTTTGCTCTGTGTAGCTCGTGAAGGGTGTTCGTCTACACTCCGGAAGCCATTCACGTCCACGAAACGGACTTCCTTCAGCTCAGCAGTCTAAAAAAGTGCCTATATTGCAAAACTGTAGCAAAAACCTATATCTATCAGATGAGGAAAGGTGAAACAAAAAACTCCTTTCAAATAATCAGTTTCTCATGACAACGGTATAAAAGAAACGGAGAGCAAGCTTACTTTCTATTCGATTCTAGAGCACAAATTTGTCCGCTTTGTTTCCTCCTTCTTCTTTTGCTCTTCAAACGTTTTTCGCAGCGCGTGCATTTCTAGGGCATAAGATTTCAAAAACTCATTGAGCAGCTTGCAGTCTGGACCACAGTCAGGGTTTGTCAGGGTTGTCCTCGTTTCGCCCTGTATTGTCAAAAGTAAGACTAGGTCACATCGAAGAGCAGGGCTGTGTGAAAACCTCTTTTTCATCCTGGATACACAAAAAAAATCAGATTGGCCTACTCGTCAATTAAAATAGGATGAACCAGCTAATGAACTTTGCAAAATTTACTATTTTTGTTGCCTGAAACTTTTTCAATTTGTATTGATTGAAAAATACCTGTTCACGAATCTGGCTTTGGCTGACCACCGGTTGCTGATTTGAGCTTGCCTTCATTTTTTTTTGCTTTCCCACTCTCCTTGCCCAGTGTGATTTCCGTGCTTGTCATATTCGGTGCCCGAGATGAGCTCAAAAAGTTGACTTCTTCTACCAACGGAGCTGGAGCTTTCGATGCTGTCAGAATTGATGTCTTCAGATCCGAAGGCCGTTTTCCCGAGTCCATCTCTGCTTGGTAACTCAACATCGCCCGTTCTACATACTGTAAATTCCCTTTGGTCAAAAGGCGATAGGGATATGTTTCCTCCTTTATCCTCAAGTCATAGCTCTGACCCTCAACCATGCTAAATTTTTGCGATGGTTTGAGCTTTTCAGGCCACTTTGTGCTATTTAGACTTAACAGTATTAACTTTTTTTTCCACAAAGAGCCAGGCCAAATTGTTTGACACGAGGTTTGCCTGGATTGCATTCTCTCTTTCAGCTTCTGAGTCGAAGTGAAAGTTTTTCTTTGCCTGCTCCTGACGCGATGTTCTTTTCATTTTTTAACATTCTGAAACAATTCAACCTAATTGAGACAAGAAAGTTGAAGACATAGTAAAATTTTGGAAATTCTTCTAACTGAACTTTTTTCTCCCTTCGGCTTTGTCATATCTACCATTCTAATGCTTAATTTTCTCTCGTTCATTTCTTGAAGAAAATCACGATCGGTAAATATATTAAATTATAGAGAATTTTATGAGAAAAACAAAGATTACTACTATCAATGCGGAAATATTTTGTAAATCAATAACTCTCTATCTCTCTCTCTCTCTCTCTCTCTCTAAACATCCTTAAATTTGATGAATGAAAAACTGCGCCTCGTCAGTATTGAACATAAAAGCAACTAAAATTCCTGCAACTTTCCAAAAAGAAAATTACTCTACACAAAAAGAACTAATTATCACTGCCAGGTGAAGCTAAGGGTTTTCCACCTTCTTCATCATTTTGCTGAGACTGCTACTCTCTGTTTGCTCTATCACCCGGTTCCAATTGTGGGGGAGCGCTGGATTGATTTTTTTTAACTTTCTTAGAACTTGTCCTCCTCTACAGCTGCTCACACCAGAATGGATCTGATTTCCTCTTTTTGTGTCTCAGGGAGTCAATGCCAGATCTGTTCGCCGAGGTTCGGGCTTCGGAATATGCATTGTCCACAGTCGGGTTGAAAAATTTTTCTTAACCAGGTCTAAAAAAAATTATAAGTGACATCTGGGGTAATTATCTTAAATTACCTAAAAGCCAAAATAAAAATGTTTTTCTGAATATTTCATTGCTCTATACTTATTGTTAACACGTTGGAATTTTGTAGTTGAAATTTACCTTTAAAAAGTTTGGTTCTTTTTGGCGAAACCGGTTTTTTCACTTCGCCGTCTCGAGTGGGGGATAAAATTTCTCTTTGGAGTCCGTTTTCACCCGACAGAGCAACTCGCGGAACTTTTCCGTACTACTCCAGCTTGTCATTTCTTGGTAAGCTCTCAAGATCGACACCGTTCTAAACACTAGGTGGACCTTCTTCTTGGGCTTGCTCCTCAACTTCGCCTTCCTGGGTAGTTTTTATTACCGACTTCTCTCTGAAATTATTATTGGACGACCTGAACCATTGGTTATACCATCACAATAGTTATACCGTCCTAATAGGGCTTGAGACATTCATACCTAACTTTCTTAATCACTAATAGCTACCATCTAAAGCTAAGCTTTCTTAATCGAGTTTAAAGCAGACTATTTTTTTATAACATTTAAAAACCTTTACAATAAATTTCAAATTCTGTAGTTGCTGTTCCAACGTCTTGTTGCATTCAGCGATGATTTTTTGGTTGAGACTCTGGGTCAGTGGTCAATGTTGAGATAAAGTCTTTTTTTTTCTTTCAGAAGTTCTCCATTTTTGGCGTGGTTTCTGCATTTCTAAAGAAACAGTATTTACCTTGACACAGCTTTCAAGAAAAAAGTTCCATTTAAAGTGCCCCAATAATTAAAACGGCTTTTGAAGCTTTTCGAGTCAAAAAAGCATTTCATCAAATAATTTCACTCTTGAGCTCACGTCTCTGGCAACTCTAATTTGACTAATCTGAACGAATACAAAACTAATATTACTCTAATCAAAGTCCCCGGCGTTTGAGAGATGTTCTCATGTGTACCTGTTGCACTGCTTGTCTACCTTGTACCCCTGGTTGGCTTAGAAAGCAGGTCTCGTTCACATTGTTCAGAGAAAGCCGAATGGATCTCGCTAAATTTTTCAAATCCAGAATTTATTGCTGCTGGTGGCCCATGCTTCAGGAGGACGCATTCAGTGTCACCATTCTCTAACTTCATTGTTACTTTATCATCTTCCTTCATCTGCATTCTTTGATTTATTGTCATCTCCTTTGGCCAACGGGGGCCGAATAGGGATAGTTTTATGACCTGGCTTGATTCTGTTAGAAACAAAATTTAAATTGTGAATGGCATCTTTTTCTAAAAATCTAAAAATAAGAGTGTTATTGAGAAACTTAATGAAATACTACAGTTCAACTGATATGAATTGCAGAAGGTCGACTGAGAACACATAGCTTATTGGCAAAACTTGTGAACTTAAAAGGGATGCATCAGGGAACTAAAATAACCGGAAGCTTACAAAACAACTCAATTAATTCAACAAAAGATTATTTCTGGGAGCTTGGCAACAATAACTCAACAAAGTTATAAATTTAACCTCTAAACGATCCCTTGATCTAAGTTTAGTTCCAATGCCATAGGGCAGTTTGTCGCTCATGTCGCTAGAATGATCAGAAACTGTCGTTTCAAAGCTAACGTCTGCAGTCACATCAACAATTTCAGCATTAGCCCTCTCTGAAGTTTTGATTCGTTCATAGAGTTGCCTGATTTGAGACTTAAGTGCATTCAGTTCTGTCAGAAAACTGGCCAACGTTTTTTACACTAGCGCAGGACTCCTTTCATAAATAAGAGCACTCCCAGTGTAAACGATAAAAGTTTGATGCATTGTCAAAGCTGAAAAAACGTTGGCAAAAACCTTTTGATTCAGAGTCCAATTGCAATAGGAAACTCCGACTACTATTTCCAGAGGCAAGCTATAGCAAAAAATTCTGTTGTATTACACCCTAGGTACACGTGGTGTACTCCATACCGCGTTTGGTTCTTTTTCGACAACTCTATGACTAATAAAAAAAGACCTATTTTTAAAAATTATTTAATATTAATTATTCGAATTAATCGGAAATTAACGTAGGAAAAGCTAATTCATAATTTCAAAATTCAAATTGAGAGGTTATAACTTTAACCAATTCAATAAAGCTATCTACTTAATTCAAGAGTAATTTGATTACAAATTTGATTGAATAATCTATAATCTGCGACAAGTAGAATTGAAGAGAATGCAATAGAGTCTTTGACTACTACTAATAACTAATCTATCAAATATCAAAATCAAACAATCAGTAAACAATTTCAGAAATTAATAGAACAATTAGAAAATTTGAAAACAGTGAATTTTTGCCGACTGCGAATGATAAGTTTTTGATTCCAGCATGTGAATTACCTACGTTTTTTGACAACCTTCATTGCTGGCTTCCTTTCAACTGGCATCCTCGATCTACCGTTAAAATCGCACATAAGTTTCCTCAGCTTCCCTACTTTCACAAACTTCATGCCGTTGTATTTGTTCATCTGGTCTTGCTTTAATAGATCCATCGCCCGACGACAATCAGCAGAGCCATAAAAGCCGATCCATCCATTATACTTCCATTGACACTTATCCGCGGATATTTTGTCATTGGGCCTCAATTTTTCCAACTTGACTTGCTTGATGCCTTGGAACAGATTTTCCACTGTTCCCAGTGCCTCCACGGGTTGACAATTTGTTGCAAAACTTACAAACTTGAACGAAATGGCCAAATTTGTGTCGACTTTCGGCTTGTATCTATACTTGGCCATTTCAACTTTGCAATCTCGATCGAGCTTCAATTTTGCAACATGCGCCTTCTTTCGTTCTCCCCCCGGGCATTCGAACTCATCAATAAAGCAAGCTACAACCTTATTTTCATTCAGGTTGCCGTCAAAGCATCCAAAACAATGCATATCTAAAAGAACAGGAGGCATATCAAACCAAAATCTCTGAAATCCACCGTTTCCATAGATGTATTTTACTTATATCTTCTCAATCTACACCTACGTGCCCATCGACGCGGGAATCTGGGCCGAGAGCCCCGAAGCAGACGCGCCCACCTGCTGGGACAAGCGCAACCAAGTGCGCCGGGCCAAATCCAATCTGGGCCACCCCCGAACCCAATCCAATCTGTTACTACTAATGATGAACTTTCCGACACTCCCTCCTTCATTTGAAACTTTTGATACGATACCACGTTCATCCTTATGCATGCTTGCCTCGAAGTAGGGTCGCAGTCGATGAGCTACTCTCTGCTGTCACTTGACCTGACAGCGCCCGTATAGGCATGTCACGTGACCGGAAGGACGTTGTGAACGAAAATTTCACTACTCCAAGTCAGTTAGCCGCTATAAAGATGAAGTAAATTAAAAAGTGGTAAGGTAATATATTCGAGAAGCTCTCTAGCTGGACAGTGTATAGAGATAAATACAAAAAGTTTGCATCTGAGAGGGTGTTGGGGGGATGGGGGGAAGTGGTGGTGGGCGCTATGGTTGGGATTGGGCCTGGTATGTGTCAGAGATATATGTGGCTTATATCTCGAAAACTACTGAACCAAATTTAAAAAATGAAGATGCCTTGGTATCAGCATGAACTGGGGCTTCGACCTAGGGTTTTAAAACATTTAAAAAAATACAGAAGTCAAAACTCGATTTTTGCCCTTCTGGGTAAAATTGGCTCATCTTCAGTAAAATTTGAGAAATCGATAAATTGGACCATGGATCGAAACTTTTTGACCCTAATATATTCATAAAGAGTATTAAATGATTAGAAAAAAAAGATGTAACATCCCTGTAAAAGCGATTTTTGACGAAAAAGTAATTTTACTAAACAACTTTGAAAATTCGAAAATTTTGCGAAAATCGACCGTGATTTTGGTCTATAAATTGCCCTTGAATTCTCTTGTTTGGCAATACTTTAAAAAGATAATTATATAGTCATCGAAAACGTGAGTTCTAGTTTCTTATGATATCAAAAACTTGTATGTTATGCTTTTCTTTTTTGGAAAAATTAGTCGAAGTTTTATAAAAATTAACAGTTTTTGCCTCTAAATTGTCGGTTCCTTTAACAATTTTAGATACATATCAAATGGATGGAAACGAGAACTATATTTATTCCAAAGTAAATTATCTAAGCAATCAAATAAGTTATCATACACTTTCTAACTCATCTTTTTCAAAAAGTTATTAACAAAAGTTTTTCATGAAGTTCGACAAATTCTTCACCTAATTCAACAATTCTTCGAAAACTTCTTGTAGAAATCAAGTGACTGGCATTTATTACTACAAAAATTCTAAAAGTACCTTGTCAAAGCTACCAAATGAGCTATCATACATATTTTACCTTGTTTCTTTCAGAAAGTTATTAGCAAAAGTTTTTCTTGAAGTTCGACGAATTCTTCACCTAATTCAACAATTCTTTAAAATTTCTGATAGAAGTTAAAAAATTGGCGTCTGTTACTACTCAAACGCTGTCAAAACATTATCAGGGCTACCAAAAGAGTTGCCATACCTTTTTGTACCTTGTAATTTTCAAAAAGTTATTAACGAAGGTCTTTCATGATGTTCGACTTCTTTTTTGTTTCCTTTGAAAACTTTCGATTTTCACTTTCACGAACTGATATTTTTAAAAAAGTCGCAAGTGTAGATAAAAAGTAAATTATAGCAATAGTTCAAAAACATAGGTTGGGAGGGTCAATTGTTTATTCGATGATATAGGAAAAAAATGATTTAAAAAAAAAACTTTCAAAATTTGTACTAATTTTGTCTCCTTCGAAAGTTTTCCAGCTTCAATTGCAAGGAACTGATTATTTTTGAAAAATCGCGAGTATACTTCGAAAGTAGACTTATAGCAAACGCTCAACAACTTAGTTTGGTGCGGTTGATTTTTACCTCGATCATATAGAAAAATATGATTTAAAAATAAAAATTGTCGATGTTTTACAAATTTTGTCTCCTTTGAACACTTTCCAATTTCAATTGCTCCAAACTGATTTTTTTAATAAGCTGCAAGTGTAGATTGAAAGTAGATTATAGCAAGAGCTCAACAACTTAGGTTGGTATGGTTGATTTTCTTCTCGATCATACAGAAAAATATGATTTAAAAAGAAAAATTTTCGATATTTTACAAATTTTGTCTCCATTGATTTGACTTGCTCCAAACTGGTTGTTTTGTAAGTTGCAAGTGTAGATTGAAAGTAAATTATAGCAAGAGTTCAAAAACCTAGGTTGGGTGGTTCGATTTTTTGCTCGATCATATATCCGTCCATCTTAAATTACCTTGTCTTAAAAATAAGGAATAAGAGTGTAAAAATAATTGATGCTTAATATAAGGGTGGAAGAAATAGTGTAATCTTTTATCCGACCAACCTTAATTTACACTCTCCTGAAAATACAGGTTTAAGAGTGTAAAAATAATTGATACTTAATATAAGGGTGGAAAAAAGAGTGTAATCTTTTATAATTCCACCCTTAATTACACTCTTTACAAAGAGTGTAAAAAGAGTGGACAAAAGAGTTTAATTAAAGTGTAATTTTTTTTAAAATTACAATCTTACACTCTTTTCCCCGATAAATAACAGTGGAAAACGGATTACACCCTAATCCCCGCTAATTAGGGGTGGAATGGGGGTAAAACATCGGCCCGGGTCCCTGTAAACGTTCGTAATAAAAACTTGTCTCTGAATGATTAAAGTTATACATACTGCCACGTTAGCATTACACACTTCTACCGATAATCGCGGAAAAATTCTTTTGTTTCAAGCCTAACTCTTCATGATTGTCCTTTTATGAAATAAACTGTGGAAAAAAAATTTTTCCAGCCATAAAAAAGAACAGTTATGAGAATACTATTCCCTCGAGTCATCTTAAAATTCAACATACCGAAAAAGCAAAAAATGATCAGCCTTTTTTGGATAAAGGGATATTCAGGAAGCACAGAGAGGCAAAGACCTCGGGGGCCTTCATTTCCTCATCGAATGGGTTTCTAGTTTGGGTAATTTTTTTAAAAAAAAAGAGAGAACCTGATTTACGTCTATATTGTCATTTTAATGCGGTCGTCTTAACAGACAATTCAGCTAAAAAGATTAGGAGGATATATATGTGATCAAAATATCAGATCAATGATCCTAGAAGAAGTTTTGGAGAGTCTATAGGGCTTAACGAGACAAAATGTGCAAAATTTTTGCTTCATTATGCCGCCAATCCCACAAATCCGTGTCGTCCAATTTTGCGAAATGAGAGAAGACGTTTTGTCACCGCTTCTCGCGTTTCAGAATTATGGTTAAATTGTGGACAACTGTAACAAAAAAATTGCGAACAGTCCTTACGAAATTCCGTCACTGATCTTTAAATTGCACTTAACATTTTCATCAAAACCCGAAAATTGTGAGCACGGGTATCGCCATCAATGTCCCGAATTTTGAGCATGCTTATTGCATTAATTTGAATACTTCGCTTTGCATGAATACTTCGCTTTGAATTACATGAGTTTGCGGTAGTTGATTACAATATAAATAAATGAAATCATAGACGGAAATTTTTTTAGCCTCTTCCACAATTTTCACATTTATATCAAAGCCTACAACGAATGAGCTTCAAATTAACGCCATATTTGCTCAATTCTAAATCATCTGACAGTGAATATGGACTCAGCAGCGATCAATTTAATGGCGTCAAACACCAACTGAAGCGTCAAAAACTAAACTTTATTATAATCAGCGGTAGATTATTTGAATAAAAGTCATTCAGCGCTGTTTTTATTATAGATGACTTATGATTTTTTAAATACTAACATTTAGTGGTGTTTTCCTTATAAATGATTTCAGCCTTTTGACCATTTTTTTAAAATCACCTGGTGCTGCTTTTCTCCTTAGATAAAATTAGTCTTCAGATTTAATTCACAAAAATCCGTCAGCGTTTTTTTACTTTAAAGATAAACGAAGGCTTCTGATTTTTTAATAGAAACCTCAGTGCTTTTTTATAGGTATTATATTGAAACAAAAATTAAAAAACTAAGCTTACTTGTAAAAAAAAAGCCATGGATAATAGTCTTGTTAAAATTAGGATTAAGAAGCGGATAAAAGTGATGTTTAGGTTGCGGATAATAAAGACGCAGAAAATAGTGACATTAAAGACGCCAAAAACTGCAGAAATTCAAAGCGCAGAAAGTAGGTACATTAGTGCGGATATAATTGACTAAAATTTTAGGATAATAGTGACACAGATCTGTCGGATTTACTTGATCGTCAGCAAATTCCGCAACCACGGATATCAGTGGCCACTTTGAGCCAACTTGAACTAATTTTTCTTACTGGCACTGTTGTCCGCGAAAACCTATAAAGCCTAATATTAAAACATGTGGGAGCGGACAATGCAGACATTAGCAAGCAATTTTGATTGCTCAAAATGTGGTTTTGGTAAGGTCATGCTCAAAGTTGGAAGATCCTTGTTCAACCGGACGGTAACAAGCCAGCGATTCACACTTTTGCAACAGTAAAATTGGCATTTTGAGTCGCAATCTACCATGATTTTAATGAGAGAGATGGTAAATGATAAAACTTGATCAAAGCACCCTTTGAAAAACGAAAACTGAACACATAGATAATACATATTTTGAAATGCCAAAAAAGATTCGACTTTTTTTAATGAATTTTTGTAGGAATTTCGGCTTGCAAGCAGAAGCAATTGCTTTCCTTATTTTCTGCGTTAATATGCTAAACTAGATTAAAATTCTGCATCAGGTTGTAGTTATTCCAAACATTAAGTTTACGGAGGATTAGTTAATGGAAAAACAGCGTTTTGCAAAGTGGAGTCAATCAGAAACGGAAAACCGAATTGATGAGCTTTTCATAACTGTTTCGAGTTTGTATTTGTTTATAGTTTTATTTGTTTATAAATTTTTTTGTCTAAGGCAAGATGAACTGTTGGTCCAGTAGAAACGAGGGATAATAGAAAGGAAACATTTTATTCACATCACACTTCTTATGCAAAATTTTGGTTGCTGAATTGTCTCCGCCTTTTTATTTCATCGGTAAAATTCTAGTCAGAATTAAGTTGGAAAGCAAACTAAAAACATCAAAAAAGATGCTCAGTAATGAGCGTTGAATATAATGTTTCAACCCGGCTCATCTAATTTTTTCTTGATTGTCGCTAAATGTCTCTAAATTGTCTTGACTGTCTACCAAATAAGAAAAAAATAGAAAATATACAAAAACACAAATATTGTTCAAAGTTCAAAATTAATGGGTGTGTAAATATAAAAAATGCATCCAACTCAAACCACTTGGTGAATTAAACGATGCCACATTAGAGGACTCTTGAATACAAACGAAGACAAAATTTCAATTAAGTTTCGAGAAAGCGGTGTCAAATCCGTAAAAACATAATCTACTCCTTAAAAAAAGATTTGATCAATTGCACCTCGTTTGAGCAACATGTGTTATGTCATAAGTGACCTAAGTCTTAAGTATCAAATAGTGATACTGGGTACAAAAAGAGAAACGAGAAGAGAAAAGTTAAAAAATGCATTTGTATTTTTGAAATACAGTCATTTTCAATCATAAAAACAATAGCTATCAACAGAACACATTAAACAAGTTCATATCTCGAAAAAAAACTATTGAGATCCGTCGCTATACAGAATATGTTATATGTCCACAAAACAAACGACAAAAACAGACAAAAAAGTTGAAAAGGAAATAAGTTGTTAGCGGAAAACCGTTGATGAAGAAGTTGAAACCAATATTTGCGGAAAAATCGATGAAGTAAAAGAATAACCGATGCATAAAAACGTTAAATTTGTTCGAAGTTGTAAAAACTAATAACATTTGCGAGAACCATTAGGTTGATATGCCAGCTGTAAATAATGAGATTAGTTAATAAGCAGACAAAAAAACACCAAAAAAAAAACAAAGTTAAAAAACCTCCACATTTATCCCATATCTGATTTCAAATATCATCCATTAACTGAAATCAGGCAATAGGTTCTTTTTTTCAACCACAGCAAGCCACTCAAACCCCTGCATTTATCCAGAAGCTTTCACACGGCACAAAAAAAAACATAAATAAAAAAGGAAAATGAAAACAAATTCCTTTTTGAGAGAAAACTGTGTCGAAGGCGATAAAGCAAAATATATTCCCTGAAAATATTGTTACATGCAATTTTGCCTTCTTTTAAAATAATTTGATAACTCTCCGGTCAATAACGTGGCCGGCACAAGAAAAAGAACATCAAACATGGGGAAATGTCCAAAGATAACAGAAACTAACAGTTAACAAAACTGTTAGTAACGGAGCCAAAAAACTATTAGTCTAAACGTAAAACTGCAAAAAAAACAAAATTTTAATCCACTACAAAAGTTGATAAAATGACGCCAAAAAAGAGAAAACGTAGCAAATCTGAAAACAAATAAATCTTGTAGACAACACCGTCGTAATCTTTTGACTAAAAATCTTAGATAGCGAGCCAATCCGACCTGTCATGTATGTCATGATTTGGGTAGTTCTGTTCTGTAAATAACAAAAAACGAAAATTCAAAAACTTTTTTTGTAAAAAACAGCAACTGATTGCAACCCAAAGATTTTTGTGCACTTAAAAGCGACAATAAGACCAAAACTAGCCTTGCTATTGCTGTTCTCTCATTAAGAACTTGTACTGTTTCCAATTTTTATAGATGTGGAAAATTTGACAAGAAAAAGTTAATACATCAAAATTAAATAATACAATTTGAATAAATACGGATTTAAGTTGACTAACAATCAGCAAGCCTTTTCAAGAAAACTCCTGAACAAAGTGGTCTAAGGGAGATAAATTGTTTCAAGCCATTTCTGGTTAAAAAAAATCTAAATTTTGGAACATTTTAAAACAGATCTAGTCAAAGAATTAGATTAAGCGATTCAACAACATTCTTTCGTCTCTTGAGGTCGAACAAAAACGTTATCATTAACCAGTTTTAAACCTTCTGTTCAAAAACGTTGGCCAAAAAGTTGCGCAAAATATGGAAAATGTGAACAAAAATAACCAAAATCAGTCAATAATTGCTCACGAAATTTTGAAATCTCGGTTTCGCGTGTATGCTATAGATATTCTCTAAGAGTCGGCAGGAAAAAGGCCTTACCGGCTTAGTCACGGAATATGACTCTTCCCTCCATTTTCGCTCTGAGCGAATTCTCGAAATGCACCCGTAGAATTTGGCTGAAATTTTGCATGCATGTCCAAATGGGAAATCAAAGGGCACCGATCTGTATGCCCCGAGAAGATTGAAACAATCCTTGCATAGTTTTTGGACATTTTCCTTGAAAAAGGCGTTAAACTTGGAGAAAATGCATTTTCTCGAAACTGGAAAAGAAAGTTGTCAAGCGGTGTGATTCTGTTGAATTTATCTTCGTTGAATAAAAGACCTTTTTTCGCAGTTTGTAGAAGACCCTCTTTTAATTTTGCAAGACACTTCTATTATTTTTAAGCTTAGAATGTTGGCACAGTGTGCAATACGCTTCCACCGCCCACGCTGCATCTTTCTGTAACGATTCCCACAAGGGGATAATAAAAGAGAATGTAAGAAAGTTTGAGAAACAGTTTGTTTTTGTTGATAATCTGGTGTTTTCATCAATATTCATCAGTCAAACTTTTCAATCAAATGAGTTTTTCTTTCAAGCGTGGGTTTATTTCTGACAACATTAGGCGGTCAGTTTAAAGCGCGATGCATTTCCTTCAATTCAACGTCCTTTTAAGCACCTTATTCCCTGCGCTGATTGACCAAGCAATCAGCGTATCAGCGTATTTAAAGGAAAGCAATTATTACTCCTTTAAGCATTCGAGCAGTTCATGGGATTGTAGCACAGTAGCAACAGCTGCCGGCTAAGAGTAAAAAGGTTTAATTTCGGAAATCTGTTGCATCAGTTTTTGGCCTAATTCAATTTTTGGATGAGTTCTCAGCTATGATCTTCATCCTGGGACAGTGGGATAAAACGGGATGTGATGTGTTCTTCTGTAAACCCTAAGTAAAACCGGGACCGGTTGGGGGGTTTGTTCACCAGAACAGTACCTACAATAGACGACGCTTGTAAGAAGACCCAGAGTTTGCTAACAATTCACGCGCCGTGTAGTCGTGCCCGCCGCTGCCCTCAGGCTTATTGTTACACAAAAAACGGGTACTGGCCTGTTTTTGTAGGTGCGGCAGTCGCTGCAGGAAAAAGAGACAAAAAATTGCGGGAAACTAATGACCAAGGGGACACTAATGACGTGGGGAAACTCCTGACGTTGGCACCGCCTGATCGCTAGATAGCTCAGTGGAGAAAAAAAATGGTAAACTCTTTTGAATTATATATTCCACGCGGGACGGGCTGTCTAATTACACTACTCACAACTCAATACGACGATTATATCAATTGGGCAAAACGGATTGAGCCAAAAAAGAACCCTTTTCAGTTTATAGATCCTCTCCTCCCACTAAGGAGTGTCGTAAAAATAACATTTTATAAAAGCTTCCTTTCTTAGTGTAAGTGTTAATATTGCTTGAATTGGAAAACGAAAATGTTCAAACAAAAAAGGAACTGTTAGTCAAAACAAACCAGTTATTTGAAAATACTTCTACTATAAAAAACCATTATCAGTTTTACACTTTAACAATAAATGTGTTTCCCTAATTTACTCAAGTTTTTGTTTCTGCTCGTTGGCCATTTTTTCTCAAAAACTTTGCAAACATTTTTTTGTTCAAGAATTTAGTGAACAAAAATGTAAAAAAGTTCTTCCAAAAACTAAAGGAATGGAAAAAAATGCGATATGTAACTCTAATTTTGCACCTATTTGGGCTGTTCTTTGCAGTTACTTCTAGTCAGCGTTTTATTTTAATTTTTAATAATGGTGTTTAAAATTGTTTCTGTGACTTTTCTGAATTTTATTGATTCAAACGTTTCTCTGCAAACGCTTTATTTAAAATTTTAGCTCTTCTGGATTTTGATAAAATGTGAAAACTAATGTATTTGTTTAGTTTTTGTTGAACTTAGCGGTCACAATTTTTCAGTGAAAGTCTTACGACAAACACTTTTGTTAAGGAAGACCACTTGCCAGAAAAGTAAAGATCCCCAACAGATTTCCAGGGCTTTGTTTTTGTTTACTTTTTTATCTACCCACCTCAATAATGCTGAAGAAGCGGAAGTGAATGTGCACGCTTTTAGTTGTTCTGACTGCATTTTAGTGGGGGGAAGAATATACTCAAACGGGTTTTTTTGTTTAGTTAATTTTGGCCAACAGGTATTCTCATCGAAGGGGTTTGTAAGTCGAATCATTAGAGAACCCGTTGAACTTAGAATGTAAAAGTTAAAAAAATCTGAAATTTGTTTTTTCCAAGGATTTATTGAGGTTTAAAGTTTTGTGAATAGTAGACGACCTCTGTTGTTTTTTTTACATTTACGGTAATTTCTTACCAAATTCTCGTCAATTTTGCTAAAGTTCTTTGAAATTTTCAACAACAGTGTTATTGGTTTTAACTTTAGGTAGAAAAAGTATGTTGAATGGTTTTTTTGAAGTCTTCGGACACGATAACTCTAAACTACATAAAGTGGTTAGCTTAACTTCCACTTCTTGAGCTCTTGATATAAAATATTGCCTCTTTTCGCTAATTTAACAGCTAATTATCCTACATGCGTCATTTACTTTTGATAAAATGAATTATTTCATTTGCTAAACTACTCGGATTATTTTGAGTTGTGATCTAATTTTCAAAAAAACTTTTATAAATTTTTATGTTAATTACCGAGAAGATTGATGTAGAATGAAGTTTCAACCAAAGTAAATCTCATTTAGGTGAAAATGAGCTCAATTGAACATAATATATATTAGGTTTTTCAGGATGAGCTCATTGTTTCTATTGCTTTGCAAAGTATATTGTTATCATGTTAGTTAGCCGCAGATTTGGAGTTCTTTCGTTAGCAGTTTTTCGTCGTAGGTTTTTGACTTAGGCTTCAGCCCACTTTTATTACAAAAGAGTGGCAACATGATCTGTGCTTCGCAGTTAAAAAATTATGTTTGCTCTGATTTCCAAATGAAAAATTGTTTTAAAAATTCAATGAACTTTTCAACTTTGAAACTTTTCATCTTACATCTATGAGTATTTAGCTGATATCTGTAAAGACAGATCGCATCCTCTTTCTGGCAGCCTGAAATTGTATACCTACAAGTGTTTTTATTTCAACTAATGGTTTGTCAGCATTGATATTACGCATTTTCATTTAAAAATGCAATTTCTTGATATCTGCTCAGTTTTTAGGTTGTTTTCCCCCACAATATCACTCTATGTTGGATTTATTTTTTGAGCTGAAATAATAGAATGCGTAATTTAACCTATTCAATGTTCTCAGTTGACTGCTTATGGTTTTAATGGCTGCTACACCTTCTATTATTTGATCTTTTTTTAATTTGACAATCTTTTGTTCTTTCGGAAGTCTTATGGCATTTTCGGGATAATGACATGTCCCGTTACTTCCTCAAGAGATTTAAATGGAGAGGTCTCAATTTCGCCCACAGCTACACCTCAAGTGGAATAAATCAACCTTTTTAATTATTTCAATTAGAATGAATCACTTAGAAATAAAGGTTTTCAAAAACAAAATCTATTTTTGAACTTTGCCGTTTCTGCAGTTATTGCCTCACTAAGGAAAAATCACATGACTTTTTTGTGCAGCAGAGCCTAATTTGTATTGTTCAGGTTTTATCTGACGCTATTTTGATTTTGTTTTTGTGTTTTCTTCTAAATTTAGACATCAACTTTTGGGTGTAATTAATGTTTGTTGTTATTTGAATTTAGGTTTGTCTCATCTCGTATTCTCGTTTATGGCAGGTTTCATCGGCCATCTAAAGTGGCATTAAGTTATTCATTTAGTGGTCTGTTGAACAATATGTGAAACTCTTTCTATCTATATTCTATCTCTTCTTCATTATGTAGACAAGTAAGTCAAAAATGTGGATGGTCGGGGGTCGAAATTTGATGTGCAAACGCACATTACCGAGCCTCCTTCTTACACTTTGTTATATTAGCCGAAATTTTTGAAGCCAAAGTTTTTAAATTTTGATTAGGTGCGAAAAATACTGGCCATCATAGTTTAATAAAAAACATTTGAGAGAAAAAGACAAAAGAAAAAATACAAAAATATTCGCTATTTACTAATTTTACCACTTATATTTTTAACTAGCTTTTTTACCTTCATTTAAAAAGCCTCTCCTCAAAACTATTTGGATTGAGCACTGACGTTGGGGTTAAAAAGTGAATTTAAAAGATCCCATAGATTTCAATAGGCGTCCCGGACAGTTTCTGACCCCGCAGTGTGTGATTGAATGAAATGTTACGCTTGGCTACTTCCTGAATGATGCCAACTGATTTTCCAACCACAAATGAAGATAAAATGAACATCAAAAGCAGCATGTTTCGGTACTCCACTGCAGCTGCAATTAGAAATGAGTTGTTAAAATTTAATTTAAACAATTAATTTAATTACAAAATGAGTTATCTGTGCGTTTTGTGGGTTCTGTAATCAGCTATCCGGTCGCTATACTGGTTCAAATTTTGAAATTGTAAAAAATGATGAATTTTAATATCTTATTGTACTGCGTTCGACTATGTAAAGCATTCTGTTTGCTACAAAAACGCACGTTATTATGAGAGGTTTAACTTGTGTTGAGGATCTGAACAGATGAAGGGAACGCCTTTCCTGATAATTTGATTCACCTGTATTAACTTTGACCATGAGCACTGTTGAGATTACATTGTTGTCAGTTTTGCAAGTTGCCTCTTGCTGTAAGTTGCCTCCTCAAAAGGAATACAAGTATAGAAACTAAGTCCTCTTGTTTTCCTGTGTCGTTGTAAAATCAAAATTTGCATTTTTTTTCCAAAAGACAACAAAACACATTGTCTAAGACCATTTATTGCAATCCCAAAAAATATTTTTAATTTGTGAGGAGAGGAAATATATTATTAGGTGAATTAATCAAGTGCCTGTTAGTTCACATGGGAACAAATTAAATATAAGCAGAAATGCCTTCAAGATTTTTATTAGAATTTACCCGCTCATTTTCTCTCTTTAATTCGAATCTGAACTTACCTCAAACTTTTCAATTTCATCACTTACTATTCTAATTAGTGTTTTGCGTATTCTTAAGGCCGTGATGTGATGTGATGATAAGAAACATTGAGGAATTCTCGAGAATGTTACCGAGGAAAATTTCATCATAAATTTAAAAACCAAATTTGTGAAAGGCAAACCCAGTGAAATACCATGAATGGGTTCTATGATTCAGCAATAATCAGAGGTTGCCTATCGATGAATTTTCTGTGATCAGAGAAAACGTGATAATGAACCAATGACAAACCCGGGATCGTTTTCCGCTGGTTTGTAATCCTCGAAAATTTTTTTGTGCCAAGAACCAATAAAATGAGTGTTAGAAACTTTATGTCTGAAGTACGTTTTTGTTAAGCCAGAGATGCCAAGCCGATATATTTTTCAGAGAGATTTCAGGTTAGTATTTTTTAAGAAAGAGATAAATTGAGATGGCATGACTATGATTAGAAAAAGTGGAAGTTCAGATCGGGTACTTTTTTATCAAAAAATCGAAAAGTCGAATTTGTTAAATGGACTTTTTCGAAAAGCCACTGAAAATTCTCTATTAATTTCTTTCTCTGTGATTGGAACACAATTAGGACTTTAAAAGCAAAAAAAAAATAACTGCAAGAATCCATTACAAAAACCAAATGATATGGTACTTTGCAGATCGCCATAAAAAGACTCCATCGATATCAGTAACAATAATTGGGATCAAAACCGGACAAAACCGTTCTGCAAAAATTTAAGATGCGTAAGTAAATGGCTGAACTATTCAGTCTTAATAGAATATAGGAAGATTTAAACTCCTGCATGTTAAACTGCAAAGATTACTGCAATCACTGCTTAAAATGCAATTTATGGTTTCACGTTGCATGTACACATTTGTCTCATAAGAATTTCGTGGCGTCGAACAAGATAAAGGGTGTCTTCTAGGCCTACAAAACCTGTAGAGTAAACGTTAAAGAAAATAAAAAAACAAATCGAAAAATTGCAAAGTAAGTTTTAGCTGAAAGTAGCTAGCATAAGAGAAGATTTGCAAAAAGAGAATACTGAACTAAAAACGAAAAGCATCCCACCGCAGAAGAAATTAGGACGACGCTTCAATTTTCAAGAAACGACGAGAACGAAACACAACAGATGACTGAGAATCTATGAGCCAAGTTGATCAGACAGGTCAAACAGACCGAAACAAAAAAAAAACATTGTTTTAGGAGTACCAGAGAAAACAAGTGACAAAATGGTAGCATTATTGACCAAAATAATACATGATAAAAAATGAGTTGAAGAATTTGCACGAAAAATGCTGACTCAGAATTATCACTAATAATGAGTACAAAATTCGCTAGGGTACAATTAATTCAGCCAAAACTCGTGCGGGATTTCCGGTTGTAGAGCTTTCAAACACATGAAAATTGCAGAATTATGATTATTTCAAATTCCAATTGTAGGATAAATATTTTTCATGGGAACACTTTGTTTTTCAAAAGGGAGTGGGAAAATGAAAACGTTCAGGACTATCGATTTAAACTTCTCAATTCACGCACACCAAACGTTTAGAAATTAAAGTTAGATCACATCAGCTCTTTTTTCAGAAATAAAAGATTGATAATAATTTACCTTCAGAGCAAAATGGTTGCATAGTAAAGAGCTCTTCAAAATTCAGTTGACTGCCTCAGGCAAATTTTTTCTTTTACCATTAAAGAAATATCTATAATAATAGAATAAAGATACACGAATGAAGTTGGATATCCTCATGACTATTAACCTCTTTTTGTTTGCCTCACAGAATCTAGGTTAAGTCGTTTTAAAAAAAATCCTAATCAGTCAACCAATTTCAAAGCCTTCGCGATCAGATAGAAAAGTTGAGACTCATGTTTGGGTCCCAGTTGAAAATAACAACATATTATCATCAATTGACAAAAATTCATTATCTCATTTCTTGCCTTTTTATGTCTTCGCAGAAATTTCAATCGTTAACCTGACCATTTATTCAAACGCACTTTACAGCAAACACGGACCCAGTGCGTATTTGTTACGCTAAAGGTTTGGAATAATGTACGAGATATTGAAAGAAACCAGAGAACCGTTCACTCCACCAGTTTGTAAATTGTGACAGCAATTTCACACAAACAGGTTGGCTTGTTTTTTAATAAAACTTTTTCAGACGAAAAAACAGTTTTGCAAGAATTCAAAAATTGGAATATGTCACTACTGCAGTCTCCAAACCGTTCACTGGACACTTTTTAAATGCTAATTTGTGTACTGAAACATTAGAGGAAATGCTGTTATCAGATCACAAAATCTTTGTTAGCTAAAGATACACTTGAATATGCTAAGCAAAATAGGTTGTCAAGAAAGAAACGTTTTTGGCTAAGCTAATTTGGACTAATTTGAGAACATTTTTTGTTCAATTTTGTCTGCCACAAATTGAATGAATTAATACTTGAACAATTCAAAGAGGTCTTCACAGAAAAATAATTATGTTAATCGCCGTCAAAGTGGTCAGGAGCTTGCTTTTTTGTTCTTCATCTTTCTTACTCTCCGCCCATAATTTCAATAAAAAAACCCAAAGAACATTGTAGTCTAAACTCTGTTCCAAAAGGCAGCGTCTACTATAAAGGACTGTGTCTTTTGATACCCCAAAAGAGTGATAACTTTAACTAAAAACAAAAAAAACACGAATTATAAAGTAAACAACACCCAATTATTAAATCTTATTTGTTTGACTGAACTGTTGGCAAAAAAAAATTTCTTTAACTCCATTTTTAACTTGGATAAACATTTTTAATCTACGCTATTACCTCAAAAATCATCAATTATTGCACTTTTTTTGGCAATTTGGTTTGTTTTTGACGCAAAATGACTCTAAAAGCTCACCCAATACCCTCTATTCAAACTGTTTTCAACCCAAAAAATTGCATAAATTATTTTGGCCCCCATGACACGTATTTCCTGACACAGTGTGAATTACATAAAATTGTTTTGACCCCATTCACTCTCATGCACTATTTTCAGTTCGAATTGTGCATAAAACTTCACTCGATTTATGAAATTCGACAAGCTTCTATTTATATTACCTCAATTAAGTGTTTAATTAAACAAATGGGCAGAAAAACCCACTAAATTGATATCATTTGTGCGGTCTCGGACTCTCAGAACTATACAATTTCTTATATTAAAGCGGAAATTGATGAGATTTGCACTATCTTTCTCTACCATTACCTCAGTCTCATATCAGGTTAGTAAGTTTCGATTTTTTTAACCCTTCATAAGTTACATTAAATTTGAAAAAAAATCAGTTGTTATAAAATCACAATTATTTTTTACAATTTTTACAAATTCTATCACTGACTACGCCAATTTCACAAACATAACAAAGTTTTGTCAGCTAAGAAAAACATATTTTTTGAAAATTATTTAAATATTTGAAAGGGCACATGAAAGGTCTTGCCGGCGATGTCATGGTCGGTGACAGGTCACCCGCCCCCGTAACGATGCCGGCATTTTGACTACTAACATATAGTGGCAAGTTTTCTTAAAAAAACCAGCAAAGCTCTCAGAAAACGTTCAAGCGATCTCCAATTTTCCATTGCTGACAATTAGATCATCCACTACTCGTAAAACTCTAGTAAAACTTCCACTACTCATATTCTAACTGTAGAAAACTAACATATGGAAGTTAAAAGAACTTTTCGAGTAAACTGTTTCAACATAAAACAGCAATTTCAAAACAACTGATTGCGAAACAGAAATTTATAATTCACAGATTTTTCAAAAAAAAACTTGTTACATAGAAAACGCAGGACGAAAAATATCTCTTTTCAAAACAAAACATAATGACTGCCTTCAATCAACAAAAGTTGCAAGCAAGTTAATGAAAGACACAGAACGCAAAAGATAATGAAAACGATCACCGAAAAATTGCCAACTACTGAAAAAAATGCGAACAGAGGTGATTCAAAATTAGTAATGTGTATATGGCTACCCCCAGAGTTTTGGGGTATATTGGGTAATATAAATATAACTTTATGTTACGACATATACCCCAAACTGTGAGGAGTACCCATACACACATACTAAAATTGATATTTGAAAAGCCGACGAAATTCAACCCAAAACCCTAAAGTTGAAATCTGCTCATTTTTTTCCTCAAAACTCTTTAACCACCCAACAATTTTTTGTCAACTTTTCTGAGAAAACGAAATTACCAGAAGTTTCTCTGACTTCTAGATCTCAAAAAAAAAATTAATGAATCCAAAAGAACAAACAAATCAACACAAGTCCTAAAATACAACACAACAACTTGAATGAAAACTTCAGAACAACTGTATCCGACCAGCAGAAAAATTCCAGCCAAAAAAATCAGTCTCAAAAATTGGGAAACTTAAACAATCACAGTAGCCAAACAAATATGTAAACATCGGCGAAACTCTTGAAATTTTAAAAAGAAAAACATTATTTGATTCTGATTCCCTAATATATATCCAATAACCCACTCAAAAGACTTGAAGCGGTTCATTGGCCTCCTTTTAACATCCAATCCGAGAACGAATATCAATATTGTATGAGCATCAACCCAAAAAACTTCACACTATCAAAAAACCAATTTTGGTAGAACCTTAAACTGCGTACAAGTGGGATCAAAAATAAGACGACATACGTCAATAGAAAGCATTTCAGACCCCTTAATATTTTATTTAGGTTAGAAATACAAGAAAGAAACGTTCATCAATAATGAAATATAAAGTAAGCTTTTAATATAAAGTTGTAACATTTGTTAAATAAAAAGCAGACGTCAAAGTATTTTTCGAAAAGAGATACGGACCATTTGGAGTTCAAATTGTTTTTAATCTGCTTTAGTCTAGAACTCAAAAGAGTTGTCATAAAAAAATCTGTTTCGAAAAAACATTCTTTTCTTAACAGATAATCTCGATGAGTATAAATCAGTCTAAATTAGAAAAAAACTGCCTCTTTTTAATACAGTTATTATCATTAATGACGATCAAGCAAGGCACCGAAATTGACTATGAAAAGGAGGAATAGAAACAAGTAACCTTGACAAATTTTTCGAAAACAATTTTTCACTCAAGAGATCATCAGATTCGTAAAAAGTGATTTCACAGTTGATAATGAGCACTAACTAAATTAACCTGCTGCTTTTCAAAGACAGTTGAGATGTATAAGTCTGATATTGAAAAGGTTGAAATTAAAAGCAGCAGCCGAAGCGCGGCAATTCAACAAAGACTGGGGATAATCTGATTTCTCTCTTATATCAGAAATAGACGTTAGCACTCTGAAACTTAGTGTTTTTTTTTGAAACGTGTGATGCCGCAGTGTGATTAGCTGCTCGGCTACGTCCTGTGCCTCTCAAATTCGACTTTCAGTTCAATTCAAAGTCATCAAAAAATATGAAGAGCTCTATTTTTGTTGTTTTTAGTGAATAGCTAAAATTATGAGAAAAATGTTTTTTTTTTGGATAAATGTGATTTAAAATTGAAAAAGGCCAAAAAAGTATCTCATGTGCTTTTCAAATCTCGGTTTAGTCCCGAAAAGTACAAAAGTAAAAAAAAATTAGACATTGCTGATTTTTTTCAGCAATTTTTCATTTGAAAAAAAATGAAAGCTATCACTAAAACCTAAAATTTTTCGTCAACTTTTGTCTTCGACGCTTAAAAACGTTTTTTTTTCTGTTTTGCTTTTTGTCTTTGATTTTGTTAACAGTTTTCCATCAAAAGATCTCAAAGAACTTTTTCTCTGTTTACCGAGGCTTGAGCAAAGATTTTAAACAGCACACTGAATGACAATTAGGCTAACAGCAACTCAGGAGAGAACCTTGTTGAAAATTCCAATATTGTCTAAAAAATGGCTGAAACTTTGCGGCAAAGTTTACGAAAAACGCATTGTTTTGTATTTCTGTATTGTATGGAGACTTTAACGAACACGATAATGCACTTTTTTTCAAAAATACAGTTCCAAAAATTGTCAGTTGTGGTAATTGATTGAACTTTGAACAAAGTTTTAGCTAATTTTTAATCTAAAATGAGGCTAAATTTCCTGAATATGTGGGTAGAATTTGGTGAATTTTTTTTTTAAAATCGCCTTTTTCCAAAGAATTCTTTTTGTAGTTAAATCTGCCGCTCTGAAATCTTCATATTGATTCAACAAATGCCATTATGGGATGCCCTCAAAAATCAAAAGTTGTCTGAACAAAAAAAATGGTAGCAAATTATTCCATTTTTTTAAATGTAGAAACAAGAAACACTGGAATAGTTACGACGCTTATTAAGTATGTTGAAATCAAATTATTTAAAGAACTATTCTCTGCCCAAAAAGAATTGTGATTGCCCATCAACGTTTTTTAAAAGTCTGTTTTGCAAAATTCGGTTTTACCTTCAGAAAAATTATGTATTACACTTCACAACACTATACCTCAGTACCAAACTATCAGTAAATATTGATATTTGTTCTTGTGGTGTGTTAACAAAAAAAACCAATTATTCAGGTATAGTGGTTTTGCCGCTCCTCTGTCTGCAAAAAAAGTCCAATTTTCACACATCCTGTAACTATCCTGCCCATAATCCTAATCATAACAATACGTCAATACGTTTACAATTCAACTTTCTGTTTCTCATATCTTTTATGCAAAAATCTTATTTATCTACAATCGAATCGCCTTTACCTATCTCTCATTCCATCAGTGGAATGTGAAAGAACTGTTCCAATTAATTGAAGTCTCGTCAAACACAATTTCAATTCCACTCTGCTATGAGAAAGTGAATCAAACTTGAATTTCAAGTATCACGTTTGCTTTTGCCATACAACTGGTTAAATCGTAGCTCTGAAGAATACATGTTGCAGTCAGCTACAAAACAATCGAGCAATGGTATAGGCATCCTGCCGTTCTCGGATCAGCCAAAACTTGAGCCATTTTAACGTGCGAACATTGGTGCATTATTCTATGCAATATTGGCATTCGATGGACTATTGGCAGAAATTTTTCAAGAAGCCTCTCCTGATAAAGTTACCCTTCCACCAGAACGCATCAACAAAATAAATTTAGAAAACAAAACGAAACCAAGCGAAAGAGGCCGTATTACTAGGAAAGAACAATGAAAAAAATAGCTGAACAATTGCCAAAAAATCCAGGCAGCTTGAACTCTTTGTGGAAAGACCTTGAAAATCTTGTGAGAGCAAGGCATTTCCATTGTCATATTTCAGATTCGCAGCTAAAAGAAGCATAATGTTCACTAAACAAGATGCAAACTACCAAATAGGCAATATGGCACAAAAAGAGTTAATGAAACAATATTCATCAAGCAAAACAACATAAAATAAATCATGACGCAATATAGCTTTCGATAGATACGTTTTTCTCACTGGAAAACAGTTCAATGAATAGCCTGTGGAAGACTTCGAGGAGACCCAAGTGAATTGTTTTTCAATTGTGGTTTTGGAAGTCATGGAGTCGTTTTCATTGCTAACATGCCTGATGGCGAGATCCAACAATATGAACAAAAATATTGCGTAAAAACTTGCAATCGAGCCAAAAAACATTGACCAGGGCAGATAAAATCCTATTTGAATAGAAAGAACGTCAGCCTATGCAGGAAGCAACATAGACAATGCAAATGCAGCAACGAACGAAATTCAACGAAATTTCTACACTAAAAGAACCCAATTTTAAGCAAAATGGATAGAAAAGTAGCCAGCGACCTACGAATTGTCATAACACTGGAAACTAGAATTTTCACCTTAAAAAAAAACAAATTACGAGTTAACAATGTCCATAACCCTAATCTGACGTTGCAACTACAACTACAGAGCAACTGTTGAATCACAACATTACTTCTATGACACAAATAACGACACAGAAGACAATGATTCAAATTACAAATATGTCGCACTAGTAACACAAAACAATGAGATAGATCGGGCCTGTAAATCCCCAGATTCGTATTAGAAAAATTTTCAGACTGGTAATGTTGGGTTCCGTTAGCGCATGATCGCTTCTCACTGGAAACTTAGCCAAGGTCGTCACCAATTAAACAAAATTAGTGTTAGGTCAACAGTTCAAGTTTTCTATTATTTTCTATCAAGACAAAAGCGATACCATTGGACCAATCAACACCACAGTCGTTTCTAATGATTGGAAAGCAAAAAATGATGACAAAACCGCCGTTGCATCCTTCGTTGCAAGATGGTCATTGACCTCTCATTGTAGGAAACTTGTTCGCAAAAAATAGGACTACCCACCATTCAAACAATAATGATCAATAGTAATGATCAATGCAGCGTCCAATATAAAAAACAAATAGCCAATGGATTTCCTGCACTTACTTCACGTGTTTTAAAACCCAACACAGATATCGTCAGATCAACATTTCACAAAGAACTTCAAACCTACGCATCAAAAGGGCAAACAGTACCCATAAATCTTCAAATTTTGATAATTTCCAACCTCAAAAATTAATAAATAAAAAAACTCATCATAAACTTAGACAGTTGCTTTCAAAATATTTTTATTTTACCAATCAAAAATACAGTCTAAAGAGAAAATTGAACTTGCACTTGACTCAGAAATTGCAAACATTGCAATTCAAAACTTAGTGTACCAAATACTTTTTATTGAAAATTCAATTGACGCAATAAAAGTTTTCCCTAAAAAATCAATTTTTCTAAACCGCTTATTTAAACAAATGGTAATAAAAGTACGTATACAGCCTACTCATTTTAGGCACTGAAACCACCGCGAATGCAACCTCAGCACAATTAGTGAAAATTACCATGTCCACACAGATTTATTATAATCGGTTTCCATTGCATCACTGGTAAGCCGACATCATTCTGAAAAGCAATGAATGTTATACTGATCGGGAGTAGAAACAGATTTTCTTTCCTTGCTGACATAATAGTTGCTAGTCGAGGCACACATCAAGATCATTTTAAGTTAGTCTCTAATTGTCGCGAGAAAACTGGCCGGGGTATTATACGGATAAATTTTCATTACATGTGCAAAAATTGAAATTGAGTTACTTGGGTTTAGTTTTAGCCAAATTTTTATATCAGCACTGAAAACAAAGACATCAGCCATAATTTACGAACCTCAGAACTTAAAACATGACCTTTCTTAACTCTTTTCATCTTTGCATAACCTCTTTTCCAAAAAAGAAACAGCAATCGCGACCGATTGCGCTCGTTATAACCAAAATTTGAAACGCGCATCAAATTCCATTCTTCTTGTTCTTTTTTAAGTACAACGAAGACATATCTGTTGGGAAATAGTTGCATTTGCCTCACGATTCCAAAACCCAACAGCAAATTCCAGCAGGTTTAGTTTTCAGACAACTTCCAAGATAAATGTTAATGTAGCTCGCAAGTCGTCAGAGGAAGGCCCCTGGTCAGCTGCAATGGAGCTGTCCGAAGAAAAAATGTTTTGGAACGAACATGCGACGGCATCTTGAAGAATGATAATCTCTTGAATGATGATCACCTATATGCATTCTTCTGGAAAATATTTGCATATCTGATTCAGTTTGATTAGTTTCTGGAATGCTAAGAAGACGGTTTTGTTGTTTCTGGTCTCAAAGATCCTGTCAGATATTCTATGAATTTACCACCTCTGTTCAACGTTTAGAAGTGGCTGAGATTTATTGGGATCACATGAGTGAGATGACTCGTCAACAGTGTTAACTTGTTTCCTTAGATGTTTTGCACGGACCATGACTTAAAGGTTCACGTGTCTATTTTGTAGCTGGTTTTGTTTGATGGCTGGGTTGGGAGAAAACGTCGTTGATTTGTTCAACACGGATTCTATGTCGACTGATCTTAGTGAATTTATTCTTTACTTGCACTTATGCCTTTTTATGTTTCTTCGTGCACAGTGATCTGCAAGGGATGTCAATTCATCTTTCATAAGCTGTTGTGTCATCACCTCACATTTTGTTCTGTTCCTCTACCTTGGTGGTTTCAAAGTTTCAGGTAATATCTTTTTGGTTTTTTCAGCACAACTCTGTTCCTCTTCTGGTTTTTTTGTTGTGTACCTTCCGATTGTTTGTAGCTATAGTTTTTGCTTGATAGTTTTCTCTGCTGTTGAAGAAGTTTTATACTGGTTCGGTGTTTCGATTCTGTAGTTTTAAAAAATGTTACTCTTTTGTTTATGCACTTTTTCTCCTTATGTTCCCTATGTTCTTTTCTCGTTAAATCTGACTAATCTTTTAACGAAGCTGTTTGTAATTATAATTTTCCATTGTTTATATTATACTGGTGTCCTTAAAGCTCTCACTAGTCAGTGAAGTTTGAGTAGAGTTAATGAATTTCATTAGTCAAGCGCGTTAGAAGAACCCTTAACAACTGTAGAGGCTACATTTGGCCACGAGTTGGTGTCTCTAGACATTATCGTTGAACGTAGCTTGAGGTGCCTAGAAATCTTAGAGTAGCAACGGTAAACCAGGACTTTTTTAATTGCTGAGTTTTTGTGAATGGTGCTTTGAATATCAAACTATTTAGGAGGACATACTCTTTTGTTTGAACACAAAGGCACAATCAAATGATGAATAAATTGATCTAAGGATTCCTAAACACCCAAAAAAAATCCGAGCTTGGAAGTGATTCACTCAAATCCGCAAACAACTCTAGTCCATCTTTCAAAACCAGATATCACACGCAAACATCCTCTTCAGGAGAACTCTCATCTCAGTCTCACTTCAAGAGTTATATTGATAATCAGTTCAATATATTTTTACGGCGAAGTTTCAAACTAAAATGACGTAGTTACCCATACCAGAATTTCAATATGTTGAGATAAAAAACCGCTTTTTTTGCCCACATTCTACAATCAAACAATTTGCTCTTTGCTAAACCAGAGCGAGCGTCCCAAAAAGGGGCGAATACTCTGTGAATATAATCAACATGCCTCGACAAAAATTGCCAAGAGCTCTAATCTTTCAAAGTATATGGTGGCATTTGATCCATAATTGGATTCCGATAACTCACCAGTCAAAACTATACACCTGTTAAAATCAGAACAACTCGAGATCACCGGGAACGCCATCATCGGCCAACAACTCTATTAAGGATTCTGAAGATGGAAAGTTTACGGAGATGGTAGAAGAAAACTTAGGCAACTCCCTGCATGCATTGTTCGCAGAGAAAAATGGGTTGATATACTACGTCCCTATGATTTCTCAGTCAAAAATCGTGAGATTCGTTGACAATAAATCCCAAAATCCTTCTGCTCGAGCCAAAAAAACATTAATTTATAAAAAAAACACGTCGCGGTAGACAGAGTTTCCAACAACACTAGCTCATTCAATTCTCCTCTTAAAACTAATTCGAAAACAATTAATTTGTTGTCAAAGACTTTGCAAAGCGAACTGAGAAAACCTTGTAAAAACAGTGATTTTTCACCACAAATGACACCAGTAAAGACTGCGCACTCAATTAATAAAACATTACCAAAGGCATCACAAAGTCATAGAGTCAACCTAATCAATACCTTTGCAACGCAAAATCCACTTTCACAAGTAAACACTAATCAAAATCCGAATGCAGCATTCGCGTTGCAAAATCCACAACCAACTGTTGGCATTAATTCTGCACCGCAAAATTAATACTCAAATCATTTAAGTAATGCATTAGAACTTCCGCTGCAAAAGCAGCCAGCCCAAATATGTGAACATTTAAGCAATTAGCCATTTCATCTCACACCAAATTAACAAGCACCCACCACTCACATTAAATTGGGCGAAAAAGTTACATTCCCCAAACTCCGCCTGTAAATAGCAAACACACACAAATGGCTTGTTTTTCGCCCACAATCTCCAATCAAACAAGCTGCTCTCTGCTATACCAAATCTCCTCTAGAGGGCTAAAACTATGTGAAGATAATCAACATGCCTCGACAAAAGACTGCCAAGAGCTCCAATCTCTCAAAGTATAGGGTGGCATTTGGTCCATAATTGGATTTGGATACCTCACCAGCCAAAATTTTATGCTTGGGACAATCGGAACAACTTGGAAACAACGGGAAGGTCATTCTACGCCAAAAACTCCATGAATGATTACAAATGCAGAAAGTTTACTCAGAGTGTTAATAAATCCTTAGGCAAGTCCCTGCTTGCATTTTTAACAAGCAAAGACTGAGTCGCGTTTTCTACAGATAAACTCCATTTCTGTGTCAAGCAAATATTTTGGTCTTTCCAACCATGATTACGCTAAATATTAATGTCGTATTAGAATTGGGAGCTGCATTCGAATCAGATTCAGAAGACAGATGAAAACCAATAGCATTTGCATCTCAATTTCTAAACAGGACTGAAGAACGATACATTTTATATAAACATTAACTGCTAGGAATAATTTGATTTGGTCCATTGAACGTTTTATATAATATCGCATCAGCAAGCAATTTATAGTTATCACCAATGACCGAGCACTTCTGTGGGGTTTAAAAGAACATGGATCCAACCAATCTTATTACAGACACTTGTCTAGATGGGTTGATAGACCTCATCCTTATGGTTTTTCAGTCAAAAATCTTTGGATTAGTTGACATTATATCCAGAAATTCGTTTGCCCAAGCCGTGAAAAGGTTATTTTACAAATATTAAGTCACGGTAGACACAATTTCGACCGCAGCTCATTCAAGTCCCTTCTTAAACCTAATTCAAAAACAATTAATATTTTATCAAAGACTTATTTCTCAGTCAAAAACGTTGAGATTAGTTGACAATATATCTCAAAACCCTTTTGCTCGAGCAAAAAAAACATTAATTTACAAGAAAAACACGTCGCGGTAGACAGAGTTTCTAAAAACACTAGTTCATTCAATTCCACACTTAAAACGAATTCGAAAACAATTAATTTTTTACCAAAGACTTTGCAAATCGAACTGAGAAAACCTTGTAAAAACAGTGATTTTCACCACAAATAACACCAGTAAAAAGACTGCACACTAAATTAATAAAACAGTACCGAACGCATTCCAAAATCATAGAGTCAACCTAATTGATACCTTCGCAACGCAAAATCCACTTTCACAAGTCAACGCTATTCAAATTCCAAATGCAGCATTCGCGTTGCAAAATCCACAACAAATTGTTGGCATTAATTCAGCACTGGAAAATCAAACATCAAAATCATTTACATAAATCATTAGAATTTGCAATGCAAAAGCTGCAAGCCCAAATATGTGAATATTTAAGCAATTAGGAATTTCAACTGACACCAAATAAATCAATCACGCACCACTCACATGCGCGAAGAAAGTTATATACCCAAATTCCGCCTGTCAATAGCACACACAAACACAACTAACTCGTTTTTCGCTCACAATCCCCTTACAACAAGTTTATCTCTGCTATACCAAAGCGTCTCAAAAAGGGAAAAACACTCGGTGAATGTAATCAACATGCCTCGACAAGAGACTGCCAAGACCTCTAGTCCCTTAAAATAGAGGCTGGCATTTGATCCATAATTGGATTTGGATAACTCACCAGACAAAACCTCTAAACTTGGCCAATAAAAACACCTCGGCATCACCGGGAACGCCATCCTCTGCCAACAGCTCCATGAACAATTCTGAAGAGAGAAAGTTTACGGGGACAATGGACAAAAACTTAGGCAGGAACCTGATTGCTTTTTCAACAAGGAATGATGTCCTTCTAAAAAAGCCGGATTCTGTACAACAAGTTGACGAGCAGAAGCTCAAAGAGGTCAGTCCCTACATCTATTTGCTGTGGGGCGGCTTAAAGTAAGATCAGGCTGCTTTTTGCATCGACAAATGCATCGCAATCCGCAAGGTCATAATAGACACATATCTTGATGATATTCATTCCACGCTCCCGTCGAGCTTTGCCATACTCAATCTGGCACAAAACTGTCAGTGAACCAATATCCACTGGGCCATAATAGCAAAGGCTTGTGAGTGCCGTTCCTGCATGGAAATCGTTCATCACTAAACATTTTCATTGATTTATATGTTTCTATACTAACTAACAGTTTGTTTTTATCTACTTTAACAACAATTTTGTACATCTTGCCTATTTCTTACTTCTTCAAAAAATTCCCATATGGTGCATTATTCATTAGCTTGTAGAAATATTCACGTAATTTATCATCTCTACTTTCGGCTTCATTTCTTTTTAATGTCCCTATCTATATATGAATTAAGCAATTTCCTTGTTATATTTAATCTCTTTTAAAAAAAGGTTAGATCTTCTATTTATTACCACTATTTAGATACCAATCAAACATTCTGCCTTCATTTACATAGTAATTTTTATCATATAATATAGGCATTTTTTATCTAGTGTTTTACATTTACATGGTTTGTTCAAAAGTTAGTTTAGTGGGAACACCTCTGTATTAGGATTTGTGTTTTCTGGGAAATAAGGGAATACTTTAGATTGTTTTTTTGTTGTATTAAACTCATATTTCATATACTATACCTATTTCAATTGTATTCTCGTATTCCATGCTTTCTCGTATTCTTCACATCTGATTAATTGACAATTTGGTAACTCTTCAACCATGCCAGACGGGTATAATGAATTGAAATCACAATACAACAGAAAGTCTTCTTCTTTTGCGGTTATAACGTCAGTTTGATTATAAATTTCTTCAAGGTTATTTTTTTTTATCTTTACAATATAATTCTTCAATTGGGTAATTGGTATAATTGAATGCTTTAATTCTGGTTGTGTGCATCTATTCCATAGTTTAATATATCTATCTCTAAGTACTGTTGCTATACCACCTCCTATTCTTTTTTCTACCACGAGAACTATATCATAAGTATCATTCTAATAAAACTGAATTTAACATCTGTTTTCCTTAATGCAGTTGATATTGATCATCCTGATGTTGTATATTTAGTAGAAGGATCTATTTTAAACCCTTCTAGACACAAACCCCTGAAGTATTGAAATACTTGTGCAAGTACGTTTACATCTTGTGTCAAATACATTAGTGAGTACTGCTTATGGTAGTACACAAGCTGTTGTAGATCTCTCTAGCATCAATATAACCATCAGGTGGCATTTGTTCTTGTTTTAATTTAAAAGAGAACGCTTCATATTGTGACAGTGTTTTTCTTTGATTTAATTTTACAGCATATTTATACAGTCTTATACAGTCTCATTTAGATCCATTATAAAAGCATAGTGGTGCATAATTTCTTTTTTTAGCATTCAGGCTACATAATTTATGGTTATACCCCCTAAACTTGGGATTGTAGGGATTGTGGTCCCTTACATTGTTTTGATGTGAGGGTTTCCCACAATAGTAACAATTAGATGGTGCGCCATTAACATTGTTTATGTTCATAACTATGTTTAAGTTTAATAATCTTCTATATTTATCCTCATGTTCTATTATTGTATTTTCTACACGTTCATTGCAATCATTACCTATACATGTTTCTTCATGAGGTTTTTTTATATTAGAAAAGCTGGATTTTTTACTAGATGGTAACAGAAGGGTAATAGTTTAGCAATTGTGTTTGGGTAATATCAGAGGTACTTCTTATATCGGTGACGGGGACCTAGCAAACTTTTTAGTTGGCTTGCCAGATCTGTTGTGTTGAGAGTCTCAAAATTACTTAAATTAAAGTAACTCACATTAAAGTTGACTCAAATTACAATATTCAAGTTCAATTTAGATGCTAATTTTTTTAAAAAAAATTTTCATTTACCAAAAAAAAACCAATTATCTTTGTGTGCGTTGTCTTTGTTGTGCTTTTGTTTTCACATATTTTTTGATTTTCCAATACATGTTCAGATGAATGTCTTGTTAAACAGTTTGAACATAGATAATGATCTATTAATTGAATTTCTAAGTATAGTAGATATATCAGTACATATTACATAGTGATCTTTATATAACAATAAATTACATCTTTTATAATTATTGTGTCCTTCAAATATAGTTCTTTTTTTCTTTTATCTTTATTTTCTTCAATTATGTTGAAGTTGAAAGTTGAAGTTATCTCTGAATCTTCATCCGTGATTCATTTTTGTATCTTTGATCGTATGGGAAGAATAAACTAAAGAAATTATTCTAATTGAAATGAATAAAATATTTTGATGATCTTTGCTTTTTTCATTTTTTTGGAATTTTATAAGTTTAAATACTCATATTAAACAATAGTCATCTTCAGTATTCTTAACATTAGTAATATATGGCAAGTTAAAATGTATTTCTTAATAAAGTTAAATGGTAACTCTTCGGTAGTGTTCCTGATAGTGTTCTTTGTATCATCTTCGTGCTGACGCAAGTTTGAAAGTAATCAGAAGGAAGAACCTTAACATCTGCTGCAGTGTAATTGGATATCCGATTTTGTGAGACGGACCTTTCTTTTATTTTTCTTTTTGTCATTCTTTGCCTAACAGATCTGAGAAACTGATAGAGTGTCTCATCAACAATTTCTCATAACTGTTGAAACATTCCTTGTTTTAAACGTTTTCCTGCTTTTTTCAACTGTTTGCATTATTTTTCAAAAGAAAAGCAACATGTCAGGATCAAACAGCTGCAACTTGGAATAAAATACCGTAAACATAATTGACGTGCTGTAATCGATTTCGAGAAATTCGACAAATAGAAGCTTGCAGATACCTTCAATTTTCTAGAATTAACTCTGCCCAACTAAACATGTCATAATATTTTTCGTCAACTTATGGATCCAAAATTGGCTTTCAAACAGATTTGAAAAACAACCTAAAATGGACGTTTTTAAGAACAGTATTTTAATGAGAAATTTGTAACCATAAAAAGGCCCAAAAGGCCATTTTTTATGGCGTTTTATGGTAAGTAAGGTACCGTAAAAGTAAAGTACAAAATTTTGACATTTCATGCACAGAAGCGTTGTTTCGAAACTGCAGGAGGCCCTTTGGACTGTTTATCAGCCAAACTCAACAATTTTTATGATGGTTTTATGATTGGTAAGTTTATTTTATGGTGGTCAAACCGGGTTACCTTCTAATCGACTTCTGAAGTGATGAAAATAGCTCTCGAAAAGGTCCTATACTTGGAACAGAGCCTGTAAATTTATACATCACATGTTATCATTTAAAACTTTCTGACTTTGATATCAATGTTTCGATTGAGTTTCTTAAGAATCCATCGCTGCCAATGGGTTTAATCTGTCTCTGTTTAGTCAAAATTTCCTCTTTCGTAAGTGGAAATCCAGGCAGTCACTCTGTGTTCAGTCGTTGACTCACTGTCTGTCCATCCAGTCTTGATCTCTTGATCTGCTTCATGGTGGGATCCACACAGTCCAGTGCCATCATTCTCTCTATTCCATCCGGGGCTGTAGACTCTATTTCAATGTGTAAACACATGTCCTCTCCAGGGTCCAAACCGTCACGCGTGTAATACTACATAAATGATAAACATCATCAAAAAAGGTGGCAACTTTTTGATTCATACCGTGTGCAGATACCCCTAGAAGGCTTTCTTCACTTTTCCTTCCCACTTACTCCGCTCACAAATTTAATAGGAAATAGACTCGAAACTGTGAGATGAGGTAAAAGATGCCAATATCGTATATTTACATATGACAATGGGAATTAGAAGTATTAAGTTGTAAAATTGGCATGCTTCAGACTGTTAAGACTTGTTAACACTGTTTCAGACTGGGATTTCCAGTGTTTGTTCAAGTTTGTTTTATAATTGGACTTAAAGATTATAAACTATAACTTACTTAGTCCATAATCTCTAAAATTGTTTTATAAACAATCTTGAGCAATTTCAGTCAGTGCCCAAAGAAAGCTATCAAAATTATCAACAGTTACAGAGAACAGTTATTTAAACATACAAAATATTTCCCATTGTCATAAATTGAATTTCATCTCAATTCGGTGCAAGGAAACTTGCCTTTGACTTTTTGTTTGATTTCTTCATTTAAAGTGACAAGATATTAATCTATGGAAAAATGTTCCACGCTATTAGTGGAAAATATTCTTACATCCCACGAGATGATAATCTCCCCACTTCCATCTGGGTCTGGCTTTACATCCACAATAGTCACTGGAGCTGTCAAATCAACCACACTGGACACGTCACTTCTTCCATACCTGTTCCTAGTATACGCCCTGGCTAATATCTTGCACCCTTCTGGTAATGTCTCCCAGAGCTCCTCCTTCTTGTTCCCAGTGATTTCGGAGAGAGGGATTCGAATATCAAAGAACCCATGGCGACCCTAAATCAGCGCCCAAACATTATCAATTCTCAACTCACAGTTTGATCTCTGTCTGCCTTGATCCGCATTCAAGTTTTTGAACTGCTCCAACCAACAGATGTATTATCATATTTTTTATTGCGTACGTTGAGTTCTCCAACAAAAAGAAACTTTTGCTGAACAGTTTGTATCAGTTTTACAAATTAAGAGGGCCTTTTTTCTCACTAGGGATTGAAAAATTTTCCTAGGAGACATTTTACATTATAAATAAATGCTTTCGCCACATTTACACTATCTCCCCAACAGCACCTCTTAACTAGAACAAAGAAACAAAGCCTGAAAATAGCCGATAAGTAGCCACCATTGATTCCCATAACCCCGACTCAGATTGAAAGTAAAAAAAGAAAAACAAATAGTTGTAAAAAGTAGTATTATTTGCTAACCAATTCGATTGGATTTTGAAGTTAGACATATTCCTGACTCTTAATCGGAGGGCACAAAGGTTTGCATGCATGTAGACAAATAGTATACGTGGTTACAGCATGGTGCAGATTACAGGCATCTAAAATCTAAATTACGGGTAGATTACGGGCAGATCACGGGCTTTGTGGCTCAATCCCGTTTCTATTCTCGATATCGTGTTTTGTCTCTTTCCATTTTAGATTGCTTTGGTATGCAACTGCTGATTAAAATCGCTTTGAGTTGAATAAACGCAAAATGTAACTAGCTTAGAAAAGTCATAAATAGTTCATGCAAAATGTTGAACAAGGTTTGAACGCATTACAAATGTTTGTCAAGTCCTGGCTCATTCAAAACATTTTTATTGACAAAACAGAAAAGAACTACACCCATAATGGACTATGAATTAATTGCGAAAATCATGAAAAATGAGATCCAAAAAAAAAAACGAAAAAAAAACAAGAAAGAATCAATATTGGAAGAAACACAAAATCGACTCGAAGAAAACAAAAAAACTCCTCCAGAAAACCATTAACTGCCTATATTATTCATGATAATTAAAGAATATAATTCAAAAAAAATCATGATAAAAAGAAGATAAAACGAAAATGAACCAAGAAACTAGATAAATGCAACAAATTTTTTTATATTTAAAGGACACATTATGCTCAAAACTAAAAATAATTTCAGCAAAAACGTGTTTTGAGATGCCCGCAAAACATTATGAAAGTCATAATAGGCTGAAAAAAGCGTGTCCAAAATTATAGAAAACAGGAAAAACTGAAAAAAATAAGAACAAAAAAAATTCATTTTTTTTTTCAAAATTTCTCGATCAAAGATACTTCTCGAAGCATTCTCGAAGCAAAAATTTTTTTATGTAAAAAAACTGTACTCATTGGTATCTAAAAAGTCCTAAGATATTAGGCGTCTTTTCTAATCATACTTCAGTGAGTAAAACAGAATAGTCTGCAGAAAATGGCTAAAATTCGCCTAAATTCACCATAATAGCTAAAAAAAAACCCTGCAAAATTGCATGAAAGTCATATTAAAAACCAGAAAACTTTAAAACACCATCAGACAACTCTAACAAATACAATATCATAATCAACTTCTACACCAGAAAAAATTTGAGAAGAAAATTGTTTTAATAATCCGCGCGTTTAGTACAGCACCGCTTGCGTACCGAAACGTTTTTTCATACCTCAATTTCTCGCTCTCTCGAAAACAGCGGTATGAACTAAAAAGCACTCTCTTTTCGCTCCACTTTTCATAATTGTTCAGCAATCCAAGTGTTTCACGGGTTTCATTTTCTGCTTCAAACTTCATTCCAATAAAAGTGATTAAAAAGGACTGCTCCAATACTCTACTTGGAGTTGTAAAAAGACAGCTCCTCAATACAATTCAAACTATTTGTACGGTTAAAAAAAGCCAGAAGAACCAGGAAACGGAAGAGTGATCTCTGCCAAAAACAACAACCCCATTAGAAAACTAGTACCCCAATGATTGTGGAATTTTTATCGTGTAAGATCTGACAAATTTCTGACAAAACCATCTTGCTAATAGCCTGTAAGGGGATGCATCTTCTTGTCAGATCTGATAAGACATTTATCAGATCTTATACGACAAAAATTCTTCTTATAAGATCTTACACGATAAAAATTCCTCTTATAAGATCTTACACGATAAAAATTCCTCTTATAAGATCTTACACGATAAAAAATACCTCTTATAAGATCAGACACGATAAAAATTCCTCTTATAAGATCTTACACGATAAAAATTCCTCTTATAAGATCTTACACGATAAAAAATACCTCTTATAAGATCAGACACGATAAAAATTCCTCTTATAAGATCTTACACGATAAAAAATTCCGTCTTATCAGATCTTACACGATGAAAATCTCCTCTAATATAAATTCCTGAAGTATGCTATATTCTTCATATTGAAGACAATTCAGAGTTGCTCTCAAGCAATAGCCGAAAAAATACAGCATGAAACACTTAAGTGTCAGAGCAACAAAGAAACAATATCTTATAATGTCTTTTAAGACTTATAAGATATTGTAAAAAAGATTATTTGAGTAGCAGGGGCTTTCTCCGAAGCGGTGATTATCAAACAAGGCTGAAATTTTTTTCAAAGACCAAAACTATATTGAACTGCTAAGTTTAGCCATAGTACCCAGTTAAGACTCACAATTAAACTACCGCCAAAACAGAATCAACAAGCATTTTTTTGTTTCATAATTGGTTAGCTGACCGAGTATTTTTTTACTTTCATAGGACCTTGACTACGTTGTACGGTTATATTGAAATAAATAAAACATGTCATATCAGATCTTACACGATAAAAATTCCGTCTTATCAGATCTTACACGATAAAAATTCTGATAAATGGAATGTTTATCTTATAATATGTCTTATCAGATCTTACACGATAAAAATTCTGATAAGAGGAATGTTTATCTTATAAGATGTCTTATCAGATCTTACACGATAAAAATTCCTCTTACCAGAATTTTTATCGCGTAAGATCTCATTAGATCTTACACGATAAAAATTCTTAGTCAGCATCTTATCAGATCTTACACGATAAAAATTCCAGAATCACTAGGGTATACACTGAAGCCAGTCAATAAAATAAACCATTTCAACGTCAATTAATGTAACACCTAGCCCCAAAAACCAACCTAAATAATTAAAATTAAAAGCCAATCACTCCTTATATAAGAGAAGTGCACTTAAAAACAAAAACTTTTCTTGAAGCAAATGCGCAGATTGTTTAAAATGTTCTTGCAACGATAACAAATCCATGATGGGTAACAAAAACGTCAAATATTGAAGAAAAACTGCCAAAAAATGAGAAGCTGACAAAAAATAGTTACATTTTTTATTTCTCGGGAAGATTTTGAGCTTCAAATTACTATTCATTTGTGCTGCTGAGGTACATAATATAAAATATCCGTAAAGTCATAAAATGCCTGTAGAATCCCGCAAAATGTTCATTTCATCCATCTATTTATATTAGATAGGTTGTATGATTAGATAAGTGTATGAAATTTTTATACCTATCTAATTAGATAGGTGTATGAATCTGTTCATCGGCATATTTATTGGGCTGTTGCTTTTACGTTTGTTGCGCTTTCCTTTGTCAAATTTCCAAAAACATTTAGCAAACCTTCACCATCTGCCCTCTTAACCATCAGCTTTTAAAACTCAAGATTCCTATTTTAACTTTTGATTTGCTTAGAGAGTTAGTTGATGAGAAGTTTCTGAACAATAAGTCACATCGAATCACAGAGATTCGTTGCCCTTCATCGGATGAGTTGCCTTCTACAAAATGCTACAGATAAAATAATCTTATCTCCAGGACTTTAATCTATGATAATAGTGTGCTCATAACACGCACTTTCACCTGTGACTATGTTGGAACTTATTGCGGCAATCAAGCTCAGGCTTCCAAAAATTGCCTTGTTAATCAATCAATATGTCGTTTAAACGAGTGGACATGATAAAGGAATTGAACTCTAACTTCAGGTTGACCATAACCTGACCTCAGGTTGACCATAGCCTGACCAATGTTGGCTGCATTAATGGTACCACATGAAAATCTCAGACGCAAAAAAAATGGCCATAGTCACCAAAAAAGAGCATTCATGCTCACAAAGGAACAGTCTGAGATGTGGTGAGAATAATAGAAAAAGGACAGCTGAGAACAGGCTACTGTTAGTGCAGACTAAAAACCTAATGCTGCTCCGCTACGAATACGCAGAAACAAACTTATTATTATTATTGTAGGATCGAAAATAGACGCAATTTAAGACCAAAAAATTGTTGCATAGTCTGAAATACTAATATAGGAAATAGTGATCCCAGACAGGCTACTGTGAAGAAGGAGACGATTTCCAGCTTCAGGTGGCACAACCAGGACTTGGAGCAGGAGGAAGTTGCGGCGCTGCAGTGGCTCCAGCGGCAGGAGGCCCCCAAGCCCAAATACCCATCAAGTTCCCGTCGAAGTTCTTCAATTCTTTCGACCGTTGGGCGAGACAGTTCCATTCTGTCTGTCATGCGAATGGGTGGAATGGCGCTCGGTCAAGAGGAATACTGACAGCATGCATGACTGGTCATGCAATTGACGAGTACTACATACTCCCGGCACAGTTCCTGCAACAGGAAGCAGGACACCCAGCACCAACACTCCAAACTCAACGCAATTAATTGAGGACGACCAGGGCAGAATTCAAGAGTCTGCAACAAAGGGATTCTGAGAAGATTGTGGACTTCTACCAACAAGTGCGGAAAGCTAGTGAATCGACCATTGTAGCCCTAGCGGCAGATGCAAGAGACTTGGCTGCAAAGGAAACCTTCATAGAAGGATTGGTGGACCCGGAAGTGAGGGAGCACCTACTGCGGGAGGAACCCGCGACGCTGAAAACAACATAACAGAGAGCACTAAATCGAGAAGCAGTGATCAAGGTTGAGGCTCAGAGATACCGTAGCCGTGGTGTTGGTGTACGATATGTGGACGTTGAGGTCACAGACTTGGGAAACAGTAGTGCTCTAGATTCGATTCAGTCATCTCTTTTGCAGTCCCATAAGATGCAAGAGGTACTGATGCAAGTCGTAAAGAATGGGTTACAGACAACGAAAAGACCTCAGCGAGCAGAAAGGAGCGAGAGGTCAAAGCAAGACATTGAGTGTTATGCGTGCCATGAGAAAGGGAACTATTCCCGAAACTGTCCGAAACAAGAAGGAGCATTTAAATGAGGATCGGCTGGGGTGAGAATAATCCACCCAGGACTGCTCCGGCCACCAATATGACACGCATTTTTGTCCTAAAATGAACGGAGTCCTCAAAAACAACTTCAGTGGGAGAAATTAGCGGCTCATCGATACTAGTACAAGCCGATATCGGTCGAGCTGAACGTGGAGCTGTATTGGACATCGGCAGTGGGGTATACTTCATGTCCAAATAGATAGCAGAACAGCATCCATTGCCACAACAGAAGTATGACGCGACAGTGTACCATGCACAGGTCAAGCAGATTCGACTTCTGGGTAGAAGACCTTGCCAGATTGCAAGGGAGGCAAATTTTTGTGCGATGCAGACTTTCTGGGAGCCCCTAGACTGCCAGTGGACAGCATCCTTGGAACAGCTTTCCTTAAGCCCAATCAATGTTCAATGGACTTCACACGGGTCAAACGTTCACCGGTAAAACTGAATCGAGTGCTGTGGCATTCGATTGTGTATTCAAGACCGAAGTGATTGCCAACACTATCGATCACGAGTCAAGTGAGATGTGCGTCTTCGATGGAAAAATTATGACAGCCAGATGCCTAAACGCAATAGAAATACCACCGCCCTACGGGACACTATCTGTGGAAATTGAGATCTCGGAGAGCGGGGTAAACAAGTCTCGAGGAAACTTTTTGGTCTCAAAAACGAATTGGCCCAAAAAGTCATTGCTGGCAATTTCTGCAATTTTTTTCGTGTGATGGCCGGGGACATGGTGAAATAGTCATAAAAAACCATGCCGAAATAAGTGTCAAGATTGAAGTGGGTGCCCTAATCGCCAAAGTTAGTAAAACTGCATAGCCAAAGAACCGAGAGGTGCTAGAAAACACTAATTGGCTCGTCGAGCAATTTTACGAATTCGAGAGTTCCAACCTCAGTCATTTAGAGTACGAAAACGGTGATGACGTTTCTGCACAACGCATCAAAATGCCAATGGTGAATTTGATAACCAGTTTGGTCGACACGGAGAATACTTTATCAGAAACTGACAACGCACTTGGACTCCGTTTCAAATTATTCTGAAAACGATCCGGGGCAACTTTTCATTGGACAAGGGGTCGAATATATGTTATTATATTAAACCTTGGTTTCGACAGGGAAAGAAAGTGCTGTACACAGATCTTTGGCGAGTGCTTTCGAACCTTCTAACCAAAGCCGAACGATACCACACAATAGAGCTCAGAATTGGTGAGAAAGACCTCAAGTGCCTGGTTTGAACATAAAGATCGTACGCGAATTCATCGTCTCAATATTTGGCGTTTCTAAAATTAGATCGTGAATCATCCCCGACCAATCACCTGCAGAACTTTTTGTTTGAGGATTCAATAAAAGGAGCCCCTGCAGTGCTCTCTTTAATCAGCGAAGGCTCAGTTCAATGTTGATGTAAACGAAAATACGGAGGCACTCCATGAGAACGCAGATGGGACCATTAATCAACAAAAAGACGTAGTGGAGCAGATTGTCTACAGTTTTCGAGCCAGTTTTGCAAATAATGACAATGAATTGGGTCTGACCAAACCCGCTGCGCACAACATTGACACCAGCGACAACGCGCCAATCAAGCTAACGGCCTATAACAAAACCACCCCGGCTAAGCTTGAGATTAAAAAACTACTGTAACAGATTTGGACATTATCCAACCGTAAACAGTGATTGTCGTGCTCCAGTGGTCTTAGAGGGAAAGAAGGATGGAAAGCAACGTTTCTGTGTAGATTTCCGCAAACTCAAAGCAATCACCAAAAGGGACGCATTTCCATTGCCATTGATTAATCGGATCTTGGATTGCTTAGAAGGGACCTAATATCACGGTTACTTGGACCAAGTGGCAGGCTACTGGCAAGTACAACTCACTGAGAGTGCGAGAGCGAAAACAGCCTTCTCAACGCCCGACGGGGGCCACTATGAGTACAAACAGCTGCCATTTGGACAGTGCAATGCGTCCGCAACTTTCCAGCGCAACATGAGCCAATTCTTCAAAGAAGAGCTGTATGATTTCGTGACCAACTTTCTTGATGATGTCCTCATCTACAGTCAGTACCTTGAAGAGCACCTCCAACATTTAAAAATGTCATGGACAAACTAGAGAGCACTAAATCGAGAAGCAGTGATCAAGGTTGAGGCTCAGAGATACCGTAGCCGTGGTGTTGGTGTACGATATGTGGACGTTGAGGTCACAGACTTGGGAAACAGTAGTGCTCTAGATTCGATTCAGTCATCTCTTTTGCAGTCCCATAAGATGCAAGAGGTACTGATGCAAGTCGTAAAGAATGGGTTACAGACAACGAAAAGACCTCAGCGAGCAGAAAGGAGCGAGAGGTCAAAGCAAGACATTGAGTGTTATGCGTGCCATGAGAAAGGGAACTATTCCCGAAACTGTCCGAAACAAGAAGGAGCATTTAAATGAGGATCGGCTGGGGTGAGAATAATCCACCCAGGACTGCTCCGGCCACCAATATGACACGCATTTTTGTCCTAAAATGAACGGAGTCCTCAAAAACAACTTCAGTGGGAGAAATTAGCGGCTCATCGATACTAGTACAAGCCGATATCGGTCGAGCTGAACGTGGAGCTGTATTGGACATCGGCAGTGGGGTATACTTCATGTCCAAATAGATAGCAGAACAGCATCCATTGCCACAACAGAAGTATGACGCGACAGTGTACCATGCAGAGGTCAAGCAGATTCGACTTCTGGGTAGAAGACCTTGCCAGATTGCATGGGAGGCAAATTTTTGTGCGATGCAGACTTTCTGGGAGCCCCTAGACTGCCAGTGGACAGCATCCTTGGAACAGCTTTCCTTAAGCCCAATCAATGTTCAATGGACTTCACACGGGTCAAACGTTCACCGGTAAAACTGAATCGAGTGCTGTGGCATTCGATTGTGTATTCAAGACCGAAGTGATTGCCAACACTATCGATCACGAGTCAAGTGAGATGTGAGTCTTCGATGGAAAAATCTTGACAGCCAGATGCCTAAACGCAATAGAAATACCACCGCCCTACGGGACACTATCTGTGGAAATTGAGATCTCGGAGAGCTGGGTAAACAAGTCTTGAGGAAACTTTTTGGTCTCAAAAACGAATTGGCCCAAAAAGTCATTGCTGGCAATTTCTGCAATTTTTTTCGTGTGATGGCCGGGGACATGGTGAAATAGTCATAAAAAACCATGCCGAAATAAGTGTCAAGATTGAAGTGGGTGCCCTAATCGCCAAAGTTAGTAAAACTGCATAGCCAAAGAACCGAGAGGTGCTAGAAAACACTAATTGGCTCGTCGAGCAATTTTACGAATTCGAGAGTTCCAACCTCAGTCATTTAGAGTACGAAAACGGTGATGACGTTTCTGCACAACGCATCAAAATGCCAATGGTGAATTTGATAACCAGTTTGGTCGACACGGAGAATACTTTATCAGAAACTGACAACGCACTTGGACTCCGTTTCAAATTATTCTGAAAACGATCCGGGGCAACTTTTCATTGGACAAGGGGTCGAATATATGTTATTATATTAAACCTTGGTTTCGACAGGGAAAGAAAGTGCTGTACACAGATCTTTGGCGAGTGCTTTCGAACCTTCTAACCAAAGCCGAACGATACCACACAATAGAGCTCAGAATTGGTGAGAAAGACCTCAAGTGCCTGGTTTGAACATAAAGATCGTACGCGAATTCATCGTCTCAATATTTGGCGTTTCTAAAATTAGATCGTGAATCATCCCCGACCAATCACCTGCAGAACTTTTTGTTTGAGGATTCAATAAAAGGAGCCCCTGCAGTGCTCTCTTTAATCAGCGAAGGCTCAGTTCAATGTTGATGTAAACGAAAATACGGAGGCACTCCATGAGAACGCAGATGGGACCAACAACCAACAAAAGGACGTAGTGGAGCAGATTGTCTACAGTTTTCGAGCCAGTTTTGCAAATAATGACAATGAATTGGGTCTGACCAAACCCGCTGCGCACAACATTGACACCAGCCACAACGCGCCAATCAAGCTAATGGCCTATAACAAAACCACCCCGGCTAAGCTTGAGATTAAAAAACTACTGCAACAGATTTGGACATTATCCAACCGTAAACAGTGATTGTCGTGCTCCAGTGGTCTTAGAGGGAAAGAAGGATGGAAGGCAACGTTTCTGTGTAGATTTCCGCAAACTCAAAGCAATCACCAAAAGGGACGCATTTCCATTGCCATTGATTAATCGGATCTTGGATTGCTTAGAAGGGACCTAATATCACGGTTACTTGGACCAAGTGGCAGGCTACTGGCAAGTACAACTCACTGAGAGTGCGAGAGCGAAAACAGCCTTCTCAACGCCCGACGGGGGCCACTATGAGTACAAACAGCTGCCATTCGGACAGTGCAATGCGTCCGCAACTTTCCAGCGCAACATGAGCCAATTCTTCAAAGAAGAGCTGTATGATTTCGTGACCAACTTTCTTGATGATGTCCTCATCTACAGTCAGTACCTTGAAGAGCACCTCCAACATTTAAAAATGTCATGGAGAAACTAGAGTCAGCGGGATTGAAACTGAAGCACTCGAAATTCAAGCTGATTCAACGAGCAGTGTACTACCTTGGATATCACATTGAAGCAGATGGAATAAGGCCAGATGAGAGGAAACTGCGCGCCCTATCGAAATATCCTGAACCCACTAATACAACGGAGGTACGATCATTTGCTGGCTTCTGTAGCTACTACAGAAGATTGGTTAAAGACTTTGCGGGTATAGCGAAACCCCTGCAAGAGCTTACTAAAAAACACCAGCGATTCTATTGGAACGAGAGTTGTCAGTGCTTCTTTGAAGACCTCAAGAAAAAACTCATCGGGCACCAATTTTGAGCCATTCAAACTACGACCGATCTCTTGTTTTGGACATTGATGCTAGTAACAACACCATTGCGGCTGTTCTGTTGAATCTAGACAGCAATACGGAGAATCCACTAGCTTTCGCTAGTTGCGTGCTGACGCAAACAGAAGTAAGCTACAGTACAACGAAGAGGGAGGCATTGGCGTTTTACCAAACAGTAAAGTGGTTCCAGTCCTATTTGCTGTGTATCCCCTTTATACTTCGGACAGACCACGCAAATTTACAATGGTTCTTTCGTCAGAATGCTTACAAAATGACACATAGAATGATCGAGGTGTTGCAAGAATTTAGTTCCAAGTAGTTCAACGGCCTGGTGAGAAACAGGGCAATGCAGACGCTCTTTCTCGGCAAACAACAAGAGAACCGGAGTGGCAGGAGGGCGATGAAGAGGCAACAACTGGATCTTGTCCGGAACTCATGAACTTAGAGACGGCAATAGCAAAATGCGAGAACCAGAGGTTTTTGTTTTCTCAATTACGGAGCTTTCAGAAGGGAACGTGGTCTCAGTGGAACTCAAAGCCAGTAGTGATGAAGTCATGGTAAAACAGAGGGAAGACTCAGCTCTTGCCACGACTCTCCAAAAAATTATGAAACCACTGAATGACAGACAGTACAACTTCAGGACTTTTGCAGTAAACCCAAGGTTGAGGGAACAGGCTCAGAAGCTGGGACCTGAAGTTTTCGGGTTGAGGAATAAATGGAAGCGATTTATGATGAAAGATGGTATACTCATATGAAAGTGGAATACTCCTGGCAAAGACGGCTATCAAGAATTTATCGTTGTGCCACAAGTTGCAAAGCGCAGTGTACTAGAACAACTTCATGACTCTAAAGTAACAGGAGGGCACTTTGCATTACATAAGACACTCGATAGAAATCGACAATGGTTCTGGTGACCATTGATGAGAAGGGACGTTAAATGGATCAAAAGTTGCAATCCATACGCAGCGCGATCGACAGCGGGCAGAATTTTGAAATCCGAGTTGCAGCCTGTCATTTTGGGAGTACAATTGGCGAAAGTGGGTGCTAATATCGTGGGACAAGTAACGCGTAATCGAGAAATGGGAAACAAATATATCTTGGTCATAACTGATTATTTTAGAAATACGTAATCACTGTCCCTGTCTCAACAATAAAAGCGGCGGAAGTGGTCAGGCATTCGTTGAGAAATAGGTTTAACGGTTTCAAGCCCCCGATACGTTGCATAGAGACCAAAAAATCAATTTCTGAGAGCGAACTCATGACTGAAATGTGCACCCTCCTGAACATAGAAAGATCCCAGACATCTCCGTATCACCCACAAGGAAATGGGCAAATAGAGCACAACAATAGTGTTCTGGCAGATGTGATCGGCAAATACTGCTCGGAAATTGTAAGAGAAGGGGAGTCAACCCTGCCGTACGTAGAGTTTGTGTACAACACAACTGTCCAAATGTCAACTTGAGAAACTCCCTTTCTCAACGAAACCGTCCACCAGATTGAGTTACTGTTCTCCAAACCCCCAGACACAGAGCTTACAGTACACGGGTACACTCAACTTTTTAACGAGAAGTTTTTGGAAGACCACATGTGTGCTCGAGAGACCCTAGGCACAGTACAACAAAGACAGAAGGACAAGTTTTTCAAGAAAACGTACGGAAAACCATATAAGAAAGACAACAAGGTGTGGCTCATTTCGCCTCAATTGGCAAAGTCAAAGTAACTTTTACCTCCCATGGACTAGCCCATATACAGTTGTACGAAAAATTAATGCAGTTAATTGCAAAACTTGTTCAGATAAGAACAAAAGGGAAAATCAGATTGTGCACTATAACACACTGAAGTCCGTCAAAGCAGGATAAGAAAATGATGATCAGCCCGTGCGTTGATCCAAACTAATTTCAGAAACGCTACCAACTGAACGTTACGATGTGGATCATTTGCCAAGTAGCGACGTTGAAGATGATGCATTGCTGCAGCCAAATCGGAGGATCCACAGGCGTGTTAGAGAGCCTGTATACGACATGTGGGCGACGATCAAATTGATGGGGACATGCAAGATGTTTCTGCTGAACCATCTCCAATTATGGCACCAACGCCAGAAATCAACAATTGTGAGGAACCGGCAGCTAACAAAATCGAGCCAGAGCAGGGGGCAGCAGTCAATGCAAGTAAAGAGCAACCAGTGATTGTTGTGGACGAACCAAACAACATTGACGATGATGAGCAACGTCGATATCCGATAAAAACATGAAGAACAGTAGACATAATGGGATTCTAAAACTTTTAACAGTTGCATGATAAATGATTAGGATACCAACATGAATGCAAAAATTACGAATGCAAATCAGATGATTATTTCAAATAGTGTAACCAATCTATAGAGGAAAACAATATAAAGGCATGAAGTACAATTATCCCAGGTACTAGGTCAAACTAACCAACCAATCACAAAAAGTACCAATCCTATTGGTTAGCATTCAACCTGCATAAAATAAAAAGCGGACCTTTCTCTTTCAAAATCATTTTTAGGGGTTACTTTGTCTTGGCTTTACCTCTAATCGTGCTTGATAAAACTTTGTGAGTGTTAACATGCTGCGAAACCTTCTAATATACTGGCTGATTCTTTCCAAATCTGGTGACTTCATTCGGGACGATTGGCTAGAAGCAAGACTGGTGTTCATCCCAGATGCGACGTTGTTTGTGGCGTCTTCTTTCAAAACAATGAGTGTTTGCACCCTTTCCAGAACTCCCACGTATCGACGCTACACACTACAACTAGCAAGACACAACCTTGCGCAGGATCTGACACAACAATGGGACGGAAACTACAAAGGACGCATTTGCTCTTCCACGGTTGTCAAGGAGAGTTACGTAAACTTGGCTGCTAGTGCTGTTTTTGAACTGGAAAACAAATACCAACAACCTCAACAAGATTATCTGCTATTCATGGACCGGATGTCTTTGTTTAGCAACCATTAGATTGTGATTCAAGAGGAGGCAAGGCAAAAGAGACAAGTTTACGTTCTATTGGCGACAGGAGCGGCAATCATCCTTGTTCCCACGGTGGAGCAGTAGACTGTGAACTGTTCTCTATATTCGGTTTAAGCAAATCAAAGGAAGCAAGACACATAGAGAAACTGCATGAAGAAAATCAGAGTAACAAGTGTAACGTAGACTGGCTAAACACTCAAATGGGAAATGCAGTCAAAATTCGAGTGCTGAGGAGCTCGCAATGCGCAACTCGTGTCGCAACTATCAGGAACAATACCAACAGAAACTTACACTTGCTTGACACCCAAATCAATGAGATGGGGGAAAAGCGGGAACGCAGGAGCGGTTGGGGGTGCAAGATAACCCAAGCGTATCGAGATGGGCTGAAAGTCAACTTGAACGTCAAAAATTTGCAGAGAATTGTTTCCGAATTACAAGGGCAGGTTCTCTTTGTGCGCCCCATTGTGACCAACCTGGGATATGTCCTAAGCGGTGCCCTAGTCTCTCTAACCAAAGGACTAATACCAGTCAGATTTCTAACGCCACCGCAAATTAGGGACAATGTGTCAAAGTTGGAACAAACGGGATGGTTAACCGCAATCAGCAAGAGCGAGATGTCTAAACATGTATAAAGCGCCAAAAAAACTTCCAAAGGACTCCAAATTGAACTCAAAATTCCATTTCATCACAACTGCGCAAAATATCAAGCGTGGCGAATTCACAACCACTGAGCAGCGGAAAGACGGCAACAGTTTACGAGTTCAAGAAAGAATATTTTGTCATCTCCCCATGGCAGGAATTCTTTGGGGAATTGGATAGACCTGAATTAGTCAAACGCCATGGCAGTGACCGTCTTTGGTTCTGCAAGAATCCGTTTGCTCTAACACGATCAGCAAAGCGCTCGTGTCTTAGCAGTCTGTTTTTCCACCAAAAGACTGACGCGATGAATTTGTGTCCAGAAAATTTAGTTTCGTTGCCAGCCAACCATTCAACCCAATAGGCGGAACATAACAATAATCATCTTATTAACGTAACAATGGATACACGAGCGGGCCTAGCACCTGGCTGTAGAGTTTGTTTGGTGCAACCACCCTGCAATGGACATCTATAACTCCCTAGTGGTGGTCTGATCCTTCATCCGAAGCCCGAGCTGAGCAGTGTTGATACCGGAGTGATATCAAGCATTCAACTCCCTGGAGTTCTACAGGAAATGTTTGAAAACGTGGAGAAACAGTTCACATTGGCACAAGCCCCCAAAAAAGATCATATGAAATAAGAGATCTTCAAAGCCGTCAAATTGACACTAAACCAACTACTGGAAAACATATTGATGCCAAAAAAACAACTTCAGATGGCAGAACCCCTCATAGAGCACCAAAAAAGACAACGTCAGGACTACAGCGAGCAAGTAATACAACACGGGATATTTCCCATCAACAGTTTTATATTCCTCGCTATTCTGTTGGAAAATGGTATGGGAGCTGTTTGTGGTCACCGAAAGCTTCTGGTTAGACTTCGGCGTTTCTTGCGAATAAACTTAAGCAAGAGTCACCAGCAGTAGAAAGAGAAAAAGTCACGTTCAGCAAAAGTTTTGAGAAGGAAGAAACTAAAGTTGAAAAGCCTGCGGGGAAATTAGACTTTTAGCCAAAAACCAATTTTTTTACTTAACTATATTAGATTTGCTTAATAAATGCTATTCAGGAGAATAGCAAGACTAGATGAGGGGTATTTAAAATCAAAAAATGAACGCAATTTAAGACCAAAAATAATTGTTGCGTAGCCTTAAATACTAAAATAAGAAATATGCCTGAGTCAAGCGCTATTCGCTTGACTAAGGGATTTAGTTAAAACAAGATTAATTCACCAACATATATGAACAAAGTATATTTACATATGGTCTAAAATTGTCTTGAGTTTTGTTTTTATTCTACTACTGACTCAACGACCTGTCTGAATTCTTGCTCCGTTGATTTTCTCCGTTTGTAGTTGATCCAAGATCCACCAAATCGTCAAAGTTGATAAACCAACTTAGGTGGTCGATTACACCGTAACAAAATTATATTATCTTTTTTTAATGAAGTACCAATTTCATACTCCTCCTTTAATAGAAACACATTTAAGCAGTTTATTAAAAAGTAATTTACTTGAAATATGGGTGTGTGGTTCTGATGGAATTTTGTATGCATGATTTCAATAGGAAAGGATGATGAGGAGAGTGCATGTAATTCCAACTTCATGCTCCATGCGGTACCTATTACCACCAAAAGAAAAGAAGCAGTGTTCTGACGTCAGTGCTTTTGATTGCCTGACTTTAAGCCATATGGATAAGTAGGATAAAAGGAGGACTCTGAACATTTCAAAATCGGTTGTTTCGGACTTTTTGGAACTTCAACAACGGACTTGGTCCTCTCTCCAACTACCTTTTCCAGAAGACTTCAATTCAATCTTCTAGCTGCAACACTCTTCTTCTTCCTAGCCCAGTAGCCAACAGCAGAAGTGAGGTTGCCCCCTTGCAGAGGAGAAGCACATGAACCCGAGGGAAGACCAGAAGAGCGGGAGGCTCAGCAGAAAGACTTGCTCTCGAGAACGTGTTTGAACATGCAGTAGTCAATCTTACAATTCTAATATGTCTTACTATGTTTCTCTCAGTCCTTCCCATTTCTCTCCACTCGTAGTCTTCTTCACTCTCTGCTGTCTCTCCACAAACTTGCGAGTACTCAACCACATCTGTATATGTGTAATCGCCACGATTCCTCTCTGATGAGTATTTTAACACTTTTCTACTGGGCACATAAACTAAATCCTTCGGAGTTCTCGGTTTGTCTAAACAAACAATCATCATTTGTCACCCAACTTTCTGCCATGATGTCAACAATTACACAAGATTCGAAAAGAAACAGTTTCAACTTTGTTCCCCATTTTTAATATCAATACCAGTTCGGACTGAAATTGGTAGAGGTGTAATTTGGTAAGACCGTTACCGATTTCAGCTCTTTTGCAATTTTAGCAATGCTACAGTTGAAATATTCTTTCAGTGCTCATTCCTTTGCTGTTAAAATCCAAATACCAGATGCTATTTACATCACACAACATATAAAGGTATAATTTGAAATGAACTAACTTCCCGATGCAACAGACACGTCTCGACTCAGCATCTCCAATACATGTCCATTGACTGTCAGTGTCGCATTGCAAGTGAAGAAATGCACATCATCAGATGACGTCATAAAGGTCAAATTGGTAGTAGAATATTTCACTTTGTTGTTGTCCACGAATTCGCCGCTGACTACTTTGAAGCCTTCTTTGTTGTCCGAGATTAGGCTTCCGTCTTCTTGTCTTGACCATGTAAACTCAATGTCTGCTGTTCTTTCACCGTCTACTTGAGTCGCAGCACACATGGCATTCGCTTCAGTGCCAGTAAATGTGTTGAATTCATCTGGCAAATGAGCCCCCCACTGGACTGGCTTGTGAGCTATAACTCTGAACTCTTCTTCTACAGTCCTTGTCCAAACTCCTTCTATCTCTTGTGTGACTTCTGCTTTTATAGTGTAATTCTTCTCAATTGTTCTGAAAAATAGCATCTCATTATTTTCGCATCCAGGTCCTGCAATCGGTATAAATTGGTAAATGCGGCCAAAATTTGTTGTGAAGTGCAGTCAACGCCGTTAATTCGGTAAAGAAAAATGGACGATAAAAATTGCACCTACAATCACTGCCAAGACAAATTTCACCAAACCCCATTGCTTACAGAATCGCTTAAAATCATTCGCTGCCTTCCAAAAAATGTTTCAAAATGGTGAAAATAAATTGAAAAATCAAAATTTTATGCCGAAGAACTTCAGGTGACCTTCTAACCTCCGAACTAAAGTATTCTCAGCAACTTCTACACGTTCAGCGCATGAAAAAAGCTAAAATCAGCCAAACCGGACTGAACGTAGTCTTAATCAGTACTGATTCCGTGAAATTGCTAGTCTCTGATCAGTACTGTATAAGAGCTCTGATCATGACACTTTTCAGACTTGGCAATTCTTAAGTCTTGGCAAGTATTGAGTCAAGTCTTGGCCAAGACTTGATAGGTCTTCTGCAAATCTATGCAAGAAACAATCAAAACTGGGCTGAATAAAAACCTTTGGTCTGAATTATAATACAACATCCTGAATACTCTCCATTTGATCATGTGATAAGAAAAACATTCACAATCTCTTATTGAAAAAGCCATCAAATGCATTGCTCCTCCAACAGCAAATTAAACACCGCTATACTCAAAGAACAAGCAAATAATTCTAACCCTATGGATAATTTGAAGATAATTTGGAACAAGTTCTCTTGTCTGAAGTTACCCTCATCTGGCAAGACCTCAACTCCATCAACAAACCACTTCACATCTGGAGGAGGCGATCCACAAATTGTTGTTTTGAGCTCAAAGTCCTTTTCTCCCATTAAAGCGTCCAGGCGTTGGTTTTCATCTGGAATGACTCGGAGTGGCATTGTGAATACTGCAATTGGTAATTCCTTCCGATTCTCAAAAGGCAAAAGTCTGAAATTGCAACTGTTTCCTTTCCACTCTGGATGCATTAGAGCTATAAAATCTATTCATAAGTCGAGGTCTAAACTTGGGTGAAATATTTGTTTTGATGAGCCTGTGTGAACAATAAACAATTGATGATGATTTTTTGCTCTGATTATGCTTTGAATAATAGCCTAATAAAAGGCGGAACTAGCCATTAGAATTAATACATACATGTATACCACTAAAAAGGTGTGAAAAAATGACAATAGATGGTGATATTGGATGGTGGAAGAAGAAACAGAGAGTTGCCTGTAATCGGCAAAGTAGACTTTAGTATCATCTTGTGGCATCTTGAAGCCTAGCGTTGTGAGCACTTCACTTCTGTTGAGTGTGTGTGCAGTGGCCATGATCCTAATCACTCCTGTGTCTGTCTCCTCTTTCAAATTAGACCAGTTCAGCTTTATTTTGAAAGAATTCTCCTGATCATGAGCTATTTCATGTTTCAGAGTCGATTGTGAGTTGTTGGCATCTGAAAGTATTACAAATAATACCCTACAAAAATGGTGAAGTTCTCAGTCCGGGATGAAACGGAAATCTTGGTGCAATAAAATTTAATATTATTAAAAGCGTTTGGCAACGTTTTAGGGTGCCCAAAACTCTTAGGATGGTCAAAATCTGGTAGACTAAAACAAATGGTAGGGCTAAAAACTGCCATTACAAAACTCATGATACCGGTCATGAACAAAAGAACTCATCAATCAACTGTAATACCCGGAAAAGACATTACGAAGGCAGAAAGCGGATAATACTCTTGGAATCTAAACTGAATTTTTGCATAGGAAAAAGAATACAAACTAAGACTAAAAGAACAACTACATTTATCGTCACTGTATTCCAGGCAAAAATAGACATCTTGTTGGATATAGGTTAGAAAAATAAATTACGCTGTTGAAAAAACAAAATTAGTAATTAAAAAGACAAAAGAAACAGAAAAATGTTCGAAGGCAAATCGTTTAAAACCAAAACCGGTAGCCCCAAGAATATTCGCAGAAAGAAGAAATCGGTCAAAAATTGAAAACAGAATACCAGCAATTTCTCAGTACTGCACTGAAAACCAAAGAAATGAGAAAAAATCTGAAATTTTTTAATAACTGATAAAATCAGAGCAAATAAGACAGTATAGCTGTTAAGGGGATGCTAAAATCACATGATGAACTGTGGAAAAAATATAGACACGTCAAAAAAAAGATGGAAACAAAAAACCTGCTTATTGTTTTTTGTAAAAATAAAAATCAAATTAAAAAAGAAATGAAGTGGAGAAAAAATACAACTAATTATTTAGCATACAAAAATTAGTAAACAAAAATTAAGAGAAACTGAACAAAAACTTCCATAAACAGTTGAGCATAGGCACAATTTAATGAAAAGTCTTGAAATAATTCATGTTACTAGTCCTTAAAAAACTCCGCAACCGACTGTACGACCCAAAAAAAACACATTTTGAAAGCATGAGGCGGATAATTTCTTTAGAAACGAACTGAAATTTTCAAAATAAGAACACAGATATTTAGAGCCCAAACAAACACTATTTTTTATTCACTGCAATTTGGACCAAAAAGATATACTTCACTTAATGGAGATATCGTAGAAAAAATGAGTTCAAACTATTGGAATACTAAAAAATGAAACAAGACAAGAGAAACAGATAATACGAAATTAGAAACCCTGACATTGCACAAGAAGACTTTTTTAGTATTTAATGCCAACATAGCAACAACCAAAATAGCCAAAGTCGGATTAGAATTTGTACAATTTCATAAAACAAAAAAACATAAACTTACAGAGGGGCATCAAATTAATGAACTCTCAAAAAGAAGTTGCCTTATCCACTGATTATTGAAAAAAGTTCCCTTAAACATCCAAAACTTGTGAAAGTAATGAAACAAAACCAAAATTTAACAATGTGCCCATTTTGAACTTGAAACGAAATATTAGGTACTCGAAAAATGTGGTATCCAAATCACAGAATTACAAATTCATTCAGAGTCTAATAAATTTTATTTTGACAAAAAAAACACATTACAAGCAAAAATGGCCAATTGAACAAAAAACGGCTAATAACGGTTATCTATATGGACCTTTCTGTCACAAAACACTTTTCAAAGTCGAAAAGTCATTTACTTAACGCAGCGCATCATAAAAAAAATTTCTCTCGCTCAGAAAAAAAGAGTTCACACAGCGACTTTAATCACTTTTGTTTTTAGTTCAACACGATGAACTTAGATTCATTTCTCAGTGAATAGTAAATTCATAAAAAAAAATCAGAAGTAATTTAATCACAGTGTATATTGCAAATTAGGATTGGTTGTAGGCTTGAACTAATTCCAAAGCCAAGGTCTACTCTGGAAATGATTACAACAATGAGACGAGACTTGGAGTGAGAAGAGAGAACTGCACTCAGGCAGTGCTAGTAATTCTCGGTGAAAAGCGAAAACTTTATGCCTCAACGTCTAAAAGTCAGCAGCCTATTGTGTACTTATTTTGTTAATAACAATAACAACAACAAGGACACCCACTCACTGATTGGCTCATCATCCCAGTAGAGGGTAGGAGAGTGGAGAGAGAGGAAGTCGGAAGACACCTCACACTCCATCTCGAGGGAAGAGTTGGGTAATCTTATCACAACTTCATCGTAGTTGCAGTTGATCTCGGGTGGACCTTGAGAAATAAAGGAAATTAACTTGTTCACGATATCCTCTGGTCATATATTAAAATTGTTGAGTGATATTACAAATCTGATAACAATATAAACAATATACACAGGTATATTCTTTTTGAAATTGTGACGTAACAGATCTCGAAAAAAGGAACTATATGTAAAAATGCGAACAATTTTTCATATCCTAATATTAAAATTGATAGCAGATAAAGAAAACTGGCAACAATTTGGTTAGGCGAGGTAAAATTCCAACTTTACAAAGAAGTGTACAGCATAAAATAGAAATGCATTGTGTTAATACTCAACCGCAGACTGACAAATCGAAGAAAAGAAGGTTGTTAAATAAATAAAAGATACTCTGACATTAATCTTTCCATCCTCGACCAAGATTTGTATTCAATTTAGAGCAAAATACTACAGTGTCCTGAAATTTCAGATTCTGTTCATTATTCGGACCCCACTTTAGTGAGAGGGAGGAACTAGAGGTTTTTTGTTCAGTCACTTTTGGCCGATCGTGTTATATGCATGGTACAGAGTTGTGGGTGGTATAATTGAAAAACCCGTCAAGCGTTGAATATCAAATTAAAAGGATTTTTCTTTCGATTGCTTTTTTTCCGAAGAGTTATCTAAAATTAACACTTTGTGAACACTCCGCGATTTTCGTTGTTTCTCTTTACAATTTCCGTATTTTTTTTAGAAATTTAGCTGAAAAAATGTTTAAACGCTTAATGAACGTGCTAGTCTTTTCCACTTTAAGTAAAAAGTGGATGCTGAACTGTTTGACCCAAGTTTTTTTAAACAAAATTTTGGGTGAATTTTTGAAAAATGACACTTAAAATGCTTTTGTAGCTCATTTTGTACCAAATCGGCGGAGAAAAACTGCTGACTAAATCATTGTTTATTCAAATTAGGGATCCTTTGACTTCCGCCTTCTATTAAAAGCTGAATTTTCCCGACATTTCGATATTTTGATTTGAATATTTAACAAAAATCAATTTTTCAATTTCGTATATTGAGATTCTCTGATCTTTTCCGGCACAAATGGAAAAGATCCAGATTTTTTTGTCAAATTATGTATTAGGCTAACATTTGGAACAGCTAAAATTTCTATTACACGCGCAAGGATAGCAAGCGCGGTTTTGATCTCATCATCGATTTTTACTATCATAAAGGATTCGGATTGTGAAGGAGCGCTGTCCTTTATTTGAAAAAATCCGTTCGCACTTTGTTATTATGCCAAATAGATACCAGTCAGCTTTCATATTGAGGTTCAATCAACGATAGATTCCACTTGTGTACAAATGAGGAACAATAAAAATTATGTTTTCAGAGAACTGCTCAAGGTTTTTATTTCTCATCTTACATCTCAAAGAGATTATCTAACACCTACATCTCTTTTTTCTATAAAGGTAGTTGCAGATGAAGCTGGGGGGGGGGGGGGCAAGAATGCGTGTGCGTCTGTTTGTGGGAGGAAGGGACTAGCGTGCAAAATTATATTCCAGCCGTTTATTGCTGATTTTTGTGAAACCCACTGAACCATAAGTTAACGTTTTGTTTCAATCAACTTTATAGGACTATTCTGGAACAACTCCTTGTACTTGTATAGAGTGGATTACTAAGCATGTAAAAAATCTCCATTAACATCGCTTGAGGCTAGAGATTGTATGGAAGAGAGGATAGAAGGTTGATGGTCGCAATTTAGCTCTCACCGATAACTGTGATTTTCTGATGATACATCTGATCAGGATCTTCTTCTAAGTAACAAGTGTAGTTCCCATTGTCTGCCTCGGTAGGATTGGAGAACCACAGCCCATATTGAGTCCTGAAACGATTAGATTTTAGTTGATAGGGTAACAACAACAACAGAATTCACACAAAGAAAGTTGGCAGAGAGACCTGTATATTTTGGCACTCTGGTCAAAGGACACATGGAAGTCCTTCCCATCTTTCTTGAAGAGTATATTAGTCTTCTTCCTTGGGATGCAAGTCAGGTGTCCCTCCTCCCCTCTCACAAAGACATACTCCTCGTACATATCGAAAAATCCCTTGTTTTCTAAGCACAGAGACCCGGCTCAAAGTTTGTCAAATACTTGTCAACTCGATGAAATTAGAGATGAGTTATTCTTTAAACTTCATTCATCTTAACTCTTATAAAATTTCACTGATTCGACGCATTTTTTTTACTTGTTTAAAAGGAGTGAGAACCTAGCCTAAGTTTAAAACTCGTCTTTAGAATCAGGTTTAGAATTCTGTAATCCAAGTTTTGTTTAGTGCTGAAAAAAAAACTGCATCGATTGCGAATACCTCTTTGAACTAAGGAGAACAAAATGAGGCCAGCTTCAACTCAGAACACGAGCATTTTTGTTCCGACGACACCCCTTAGTGGGGGTGGAACCATACAAACGGATTTTCTCTCTTTTATTCAGTCAATTTTGCCAATCATTATATTCATTGTAGAGAAGTGTGAGTGGTATCATTAGAAAGCTCTGCAAGCGCAAAATTAGAAATTAAAAAAATTTCTTCAAATTTCTTTTCCTTCGAGCAGTTATGGAGGTTTGAAATTTTTGTTTAACATTTAATATTTGTGCGAGGTTTCTATCACTTTTAAGGTCCTTCTCTATTAGAAGGTCTTGCTCAAAATTAGAAATTTTTTTAAAAAATGTTCAATCAAAAATTTTTTTAACATTAACATATGGATCAATTTAGTGTTCTGAGAAGACGAGCAGTGAAAAAGGCTAATTTTTGTCTCATCGGGAAGTTTACAATGTCTAAAGTCCTCGAATTCTGTTGTAGAGCTATTTATTTATACTTTTCACGGTTTTTGTTGAGTATTCTCAGCTCATTCAGATATAAATCACTTTCCATATCTAGATTCCATTAATGACGAATCCAATTATGATTAATTGAAGCCCAATTAAAATTTCTGTTGTTTTCGGGGAATCGTCGCTCCTGTTTTTGTGGCTTTGACACTGTTTTTGTAATATTTGAAGTTATTTTGTGTTTTGCATGCATTTGTTGCGTTTCCGTAGTCCTATGGCTTAGTCTGGTTAATTAAAAGTGCCATTGGATTCCTAACAAGGGTTTAGAGAACCTATCTAATGCCTTCAAGAAATATGTTTTTGCTGTTTACAAATTCAAAAAATAACTTTTCGAAAAAAGAGCGTTACCCTCTTTTAAAGTAGTTTCCATGAACTTGAAGATTAGCCCACTAATGACAGAATTTATATGCATGATAATGAATCTTTAATTAGTCCAGTTAGTGATTTTGTTTTCCGATATTGGGTTTTATGATTTTAACGCTACAAGTTTTCTTTTCTTTGAATTTCTGTTCGCAATTTCGATTCTTTATTGAACTCCTATCACGCTACCACATTTTTGAAGGCATCGAAGAGAATTATACTCGAACATAAAAAAGGTTATCAGCGAATATTTTATGGTTAAAATGGGTTCAACTTTTCATTTGAAATCTTGGTGTTTTTGGCTGTTTTGTTGCCGTTTTTTAATCCTAAGACTTATTCTGATCATCGGTTAATCTCATTGGCGTCCAATTCAAATAAAACTAAAGATTTCTAACGCTTTCCACTAATAATTTTTGTTTTTAATGGCCCTGATACTAAGAGTAATTGTCTTTATTTACTGTGCGTATTTAATATTTTGATAGCTGACGATTTCGATTTTAATTGTTATCAAAAAATTCAGATTGTTCTAAATTTATTTTGTCAACTTGAAATTTAGTCTTACTTATGAGATTTTCCATCCACTTTCGTAGTATTTAAACTCTAAACTCTCCATTTGTTTCATCTTACAACCGGTGTTTTATATCTAAGGCATCGAGCGTTTACTTGGAAAATTTTTCAGTGGTCAAGTTCAATTGATCTTCAGATGACACAACAGTGAACAAAAATAAATTTTCACCCATGTATTAACTATTAAAAAACAAAAAATAGTTGAAATGTTTATAATTGAGTTTCAGATATTAGCTGATGAATCTAATGGCCTCAAAACAGTGTTTTTGTACAATGTTTGTAAATTTTTTCTCTATTTCTGTATCTGTGAGTTTCAGTCCTGTCATCAGGCCGATTCTTATCAGACACAGCGCCCGTTGGTTTTTTGAGAGCTGATAAAAAATTTATTCCCAGATTTTTTTAATTTAAAAGCTAATGTTTTTTATGGCTTTTGAGATTATTTGGTTTTAAAATTTTCGATAAATTTTTGAACTTCGACCCTTTTTTCATTTATTTTGTCGACTGGTTATCTAGTCTCATTATTGCCATGTAATATCTTCTTTGTAGTTAAGTACAGGAGAATTTGTGTTTTTGAGGTTTCATCTGATGGTATTTTGACTTTGTTACAATGAGCTAAAATCAGATAATGTGTTTTTCCCTTAAATATTTATCGTTTTTGTCTTTTTTGTTTGTATTGTCTCGTTGCCTTGTTAAAAGCCTGCATCAACAGTTCTCGAATGTGAATTGACATTGTGGAACTCATTTAGCAGTTTGGATTTGCAACTTGTTTTATTCAAACATCTATTTGAGTATATTTCTTCATTGCTGGACACATAAGTCCAATATGAAGCTGAGTGCGGTCGGAACATTCTGTGCAAACGAACGTTACCGAACCTCTTTTTCCATTCTAGTTCCTGTACGCAAGTTGCTGTCTTGTTATAATAATTAGAGCCCCGATAAAGTTCCAATTGGAATATTTAAATTGTCTTTTCGTTTCCGACTTCTAATTTTTGCAAATTTGTCAAGTTATGGCGGTTGTTGATCTTTTTTTCCAAAGTATATGAAAAACAGAACAGCTTGCATAAGTTTTGATTCGTACAGAAAATTCTAGTAGAATCCGTGATAGAAAAAATGTGACCTGACCAAAAAAACAATGATAAACTCTGTTCAGAACCAACAATCATGTTTTTATTGAATGGTAATTCTAAAAAAAAACGTTTTGAGTACTCAAAAAACTTCTTGAGGATAAAAAATACCTTCCAAACTAAAATTTGTGGTAAACTTGTCACGAAAACAGCGCCACGAACAAGAACAGCGAAATAGGAGTACAATTTTCCTATCCCAAAACGTGATCCGAAAAACATTTGTGTGTTGTAAACACAGTCATATAATTTGAATCTCACAATGTTGCCTTGTAGCCATTGAGTATTTATGTTTTCGAAGCCAGCTGCAAAAAATAATGACATAACAAAAGTAGAAACTTAGTTTGCTTCAATATATTTGACGAAGACCTTCGAAGTTGTTTCACATTTGATTGAGCAAACGTACCCAAATAAGAAACAGATAACAGCAAAAAGATGCAAAAACAATTGAAAAAAATTTTATCAGTTTGTCTCCAAACCAATAGATGATAACAAAAAATGCTAACTTTGGTGATAGGCAAATACAATGCCTTTGTTGATGTAAAGTAAGAAATGAAACAAAAGACCAAAAATGTTTCAACATCTTTAAAAAAAATTGCAAATGATAGCACAAGTTAGCTTCTGTTGCTAAAATTAACATTGCAATTGTTTAAAAAACGTGCAGATATAATGAAGTAGAGACCTCATATACAAAAAAAAACATAAAAAACCTTTAAAAAAACAAAGAAAAAACGAAGAATTTTAGCAAACATGAAAAAACTTCAGCACTGCAAGTTTTACTTTTTCGGATAAATGAATACACCGTCCCCTGCTTGTTACTTGAAAATTTTCTTGAACCTCAATTCGTCAAATTCAGGCATCAATCAATTTTATTTTGCATCAAAAATAATTGCTTAGTAGGATGGTCTTTATCTTTTGGGATTCGATGAGGATGATTAGTGAACACATGCGAAAAATCTAAGGTTTTTAAAAAATTCAGTTTAAGTTTCACTCTTTTATGCTCATCAGAGTATCAACGTCTATTTTTATGAAAGGCAATCTGAAATTAACATTTTATATGATAATCTACAACATAGTTTCCTCCATTTTCATGAAGTGTGAATTTTAATGAAGTGAAAATTGAACCCGAAAATTTCATCCGGTGTAATCGGAAATATGCTCAACAAAATTTTCACGACAACTTACAAAGTTTCGCCTAATCAGATTTTCCTTACTCCTTCCTTTGCGTGCTCTATGGAAAAATTACAATAGAGGAAAGTGACGATAATACTCGTAATACCCGGTAAGACCATATCACACGACTGCAATACAAGATCACGTGGAATGCTCTCGTGTAAGCTAGAGAAACGAAACAGATGTGGCGTGAAGAAAACTTTTTTGTTCTTCTAGCTAAGTATAACAATACGCTTTTTTCCCCACAATCTATTCTGGATTACACATCTGATCAATCCCAAAACATTCAAAGGAGAAATGACAAAATTCTCCCAGGCAGAAGCAATATCAAAATGCAGATACTACTGCCATCCTTCTGGATGGGATCCATTAGATAACCTAAATCATAACTGAGTCTCCTCAAAGTGTTTCAAAACCAAAATGGCGAAAACCATATTTGGTTTGAATTCATTTTTTATCATTATAGTTTGTATGTGAACAATAAAATGGTATTTAGGAGGATAATAAAAGTATTTAATTTTTACTCAGTGCAAAATAGAGAAAACTGCAGGCAGTCTGAAATGTCAACCTATCAAAGAAAAAACTTAGCTCATTTTTTCTTTGACCTTGAATTTCTTATTTACAATCAAAACTGAACCCCACCCACCCTTCACTAAGATTCTTTAACTGGTTTCATAGGCAATATCTAACCTCATTTAGCAATCATATAACGGATAAACAAAAATTACTAATCGGCGGGAATCTGCTATGTTTTCTATTTTTAACAATTCCGCATAAAACTTTTCACTAAGGACGGTGGCTAGCTTTAAAGCTGGATGAATGCTCGAATCTTGAGCACTGCTGTTTTGTTCAATAATTAAATCTTTTTTATAATGTAAAGGTTAAAAGATGTAGAATGTGTCTAACCTCCAGTGAAAGTGGTGTTCTCCACATACAAAGAGCCCTCTCTGTAAGTAAAAGTGGTGATTGTTTCATACTCCCGCAAAAATAGCTCAAAATTCATTGTATCTTTTGTCTGAGCTTCTAGAATAAACAGATCCCCATTGGCACCAATTGCAAACCTGCCTTCTCTGCTCTCTCATTCAACCTTAGGCTGCAACAAAACTTCACATATCACATATTCATAACTCCAATTCACTAAATAAAGAACATAATTTAAATTAAAATTACTTCTGATCAGTGTATTGCGCGCTCGAAAGTGACTCCTGATCAGACCAATGTGCGCTTGAATTCGCCTCTGATCAGACCAACACAGACGGAAATGACCTCTGATCAGACCATCCCCAGACCGAAGTGACCTCTGATCATACCTAAGCGCGCTCGCGCCAAATCCCACCTGTGATTTTGGACTGGAAACACACTGTGTGCGTTGGACTTGGGATTGACTGGAGGTCACTTCCGTCTGGCACCTCAACCTGGGTTTTCTTATTATCAGTCATTCATTGTGACGAGTTTATACTCAATTTCAGCATGCGATTGAACCCACCCAATCTCGCAGATAACATAATCTTTGATCAAATTTCTCTTCACAGGTTCTCTGCTATCTCTGATACTCCAATTTTGATGTAACACTTGGGGGTAGTTTGTCTGGAGGTGGTTAATAATGTTAGAGTGGAGCTGTAATTTGAGTATTCGACGCCCAGGCTAAATTGTATGATTGAGGAAAGAAAATGACAAAGGGGGGCATGTTTTGCAATGGGGTGAAATGACATTGTAATTATTAAATGTAAGAGAGTGCAAACCAAGAGGGGGCAAAGGGAGGTACGAACGAATGAAGGGGAAGCTTGGTGAATTCTGCGGAGGGTACAAGGATTTAAGACTAGTTAAGTTTAAGTAGAAAATGCATTTGTTCAAAAGTTCCCGATCTTTGCCAGACTCTGAAGTGATATTTTCAAGGATGCCTCTGTTAAAGTCAATTGGAAATTCTGATTTACACGGCCGTATTTCATTAATGAGCTCATCATAGTCACTTAATCTCATTGCTGCCCAAAAATGAGTAATTTGAGCTGTAAAAGTTTTGTATTTTTGCACTTAGGTCCTCCTAACTTAGTGGAAGCCTATTATTTGCAAATTCTAAGAGTCTCTGTCATATTTTCACATAATGGTTTACTATTTAATAGCGCTGGTGCAATTGAGGGACGCATAGAGTACTGGGACAATAACGAAAAGATGCTGCCCTATTCACTCCCAAAACATTATTAAAATTAGGTTAGTAGATCAAGAGAGCATAAATTTTTTCTGAAAAATTAGGTCCCATTTTGTGTCCTAATTTTTAAGTTCCGATCTGCTGTCTTCATATCTGCTGTCATAGCGCCATTATAACTAGGTTCCTTTTCATGTATGGTTCTATGAAAGAATTATTTAAGTAGATCGAATTTAAGAGTACCAAAGCAATATTCAGAAATGTTATTAGAGGAGGCAGCTATTCTATTATTATTCAGCATCGTCAGTATCTTGTTATTCTGTCTAAAATTTTCAGTTTTTATTTCACATGGAATTGAAAAAAAATTCTATGTAAAACCTAATTTGAACTAATCACTTGTGTCCAGTTTATTAAAGAGCAGTTAACATTCGAATCCAGACAAGAAGGCCCGGTAATGAGCGTTCAGACGTAATGTTCTGACACCGCTGAACCAAATTTCTGGCTGAATTGTCTACCGAATGATTAAAGAGACAGAAAACTCAAAATTTCAAATCATGTTCAAAAATAATTGGTGTAAGAATAAAAAAAATTACTTCCTATTCGAATCACTTAGTAAAGTAAATAATGCCACATTAGAGGGCCGATGAGACCTGCCATTATTAAAACTACCAGGCAAGACAAAGAACAAAATCAAATAACAACAAACATTATTTATATCCAAAAATCAAAGTCAATTTTTTGAAAAAAAAGAATTAATAACAAAACCGAAATAGTCCAAAAAAATTAAACTAAATAAATTAATTTTTACTTCACTAGAACAAAACATGGGAGCAATTGTTAATGAGTCTCGGCGACAAATAGAAAAAAAAGTAGGCGCAATTTAAAAATAGGTTTGTATTTCTTGAGAAGAATTATATTTCAATAAAAAAAACAGAAAATATTAGATGTCAAATAAAAACATCAGATAAATTCATGTTTTTCATGCCTCCATATAGAGACATTAAGAACTGTCATTATCCAGAAAATCTCCTATGTTCACAAAAACAAAAAAAAACAAACAACAAAAACCGACGAAAAACCATAAATTAACTAAGTTCTGCCAGAAAAATTTGTTGAAGCCTTAAAAAACATAATCTATACAATAAAAGTAAGATACAACAAATGCACTTTCCTTCTTTGAAAACCAATAATAAGATATTTGACACCTGAATAAAGAAAGATACTAGGTAACAAAGAGCCAAAAAGAACAAAATTATCAATGATAAAATTGTATTTGTATCATTTTCTAAGAAAAAATAATTTCAGAGTCATAAAAACATTAGATAAAAACTTTAAAAATTAGGTAAAAAATTTAGGAAAATTCGTTTAAATTGGTTCTTCATTTAAGTTTTAAAATATTGACTGATTTTGACAGAAGTGAGTTAGAAACAAAGGGAAAGTTCAAAAATTGATTCATTTTTTAAAACAAATAAATTTGAAAGTAAAAAAAATACTTTTTCAACTAAAAAAAAGGATCAATTTGCAGCTTTCTAGGAGGTCAGTTGAGCAGATTATTGATTGAGTTGGTTCAATTAGACATCTAAAAAAATCCTTTGAGATCTGTCGTTTCTCGAGATATGTCAGAAAGAAAGACTACAAAAAGAAGGACAAACACAGAATAAAATCAAAAACTATTTTAATGTTTTTTCGAAAATTCCATGTCAAAGCAGTTCAAGCGATAAGCAATGCACTGGAAACACCATATCACTTCATTTTTGCATTTCTTTAATTTGATTTTTGGCCTGTAAGTAAGGCGACTAGCTAACAAGAAGACAAAAAATAACAGCAAAGTGCAAATTTCAAGAATAATCTGTTTTTTGTTAAATCATTTGGTTTTAAAGACATGAAAACTTCTAGCTATTAACTGAAATGAATAAAAAGGAAAACCACTCGTCCATAGGAAGCCACTCAGATTTGCCACTCACAGGATAAATTAATATGATCAAATGCGTTTTTCTTTCAAAGGCGAATATTATGATAACTGGCCTGTCAATAATGGACACGACAAGAAAACGAATCTCAAAGATAGGAAAAACTGTAGTATTAAAACAAATTTTCAAAACTTAAAACCGCAATAATTATTCAAACTTAACCCATCAGAGGGAGGATGCAACCTGTCTTTGCTGGGCTTAAGCCTCATCTTGACGAAGAAGAAAAAATGGCAAAGCTCAATAATCCATTGTTTATTTTGAAAACACTCACTTTTAGACGTTAAATCAACCATAAGCTTTCGAATAAAAACACTAGATAATTTCTAGGTGTAAATTAAGTTTATATTTTCTCTTGCCATAACACTATATTTTAGGTGTTTTTAAAGTTTACTTTTTCTCTTGCATCGACTCGTGCTACTTTAGTTTTTATTTCACAAACATGTTGTATTGCTTTGGATTAAATTGAGAAGGTCATTCACAACAATTAAGCACTTGTGATAGCAATAATAGATTGCTTCCAGTCTAAGATCCGATAACCTACTCGAGTATGTTCATATGTTTTTTTTAAAATTTAATTTTGGTTCTCTTTGGAGGAATATCAAAGATCATTTGGGAAAAGAAGAGTAAAGGTGATAATAATAATTGCCTTTAGAATAATTGTGACAGAGTTGGGAAACCTGAGTGCGTAGAATACACTAGTATAGGGCACTTGTTTATCCTTAGGAGGTGGTTTATCCATTTTGATATGAACAGATTCACCCCTTGACACTCTCACTTGATTAAGTTGTCTCCTCCTTTGTTTCACGTCTGTTCTTTCAACCAAACACCTGTTCGAAGTGGCCTTCCCGTGCACATTTGTGACTTCGCACCAGTAGTAGCCAGTGACTTTGTTCCAGTCCTTATACGCACTGTGTATGTAGAGGTCAGAGCCCTCAAAATGGTACAATTCAGTACTCGAATTCAGTTCACGTTCTTGGGGTAATAGTTCACGCGCATCGCCACTGTATTTGTCACTCTCAAACTGCCATTTATATCTGCAATTAAAACAATTATGTGTATGTATTAAAATGCATTATAAAATGCGGAACCAGATTCTAGAATGCTAGTGATTTTCCATTACAGAGTATCAGATTTTTAATCTTGTAAAATGGTGTTTCAGTCAAAGTCACGTGTCTCTGCTGAAGCCACTTTGATCATTTCTTGTTGCGATTAGAACTGTAGTGAAAAACATAATTCTAGCATTGAAAAAGTCAATTTCAGTTAGCAATGTGGGACATAAAGTCAAGTTTTTGCGGCAAATCATCTTAACTTCCGTATTTAGCCATCTTGAAGTTGCATCCGCAACATGCTCCACGGGGGCAACAGGAATAAGAGGGTAAAACACGAATAAATCCACCAAATAAATATTGTTTCCAATTCCAGTTAGAATCCATAAACCCAAATTAAATTGAATAAAAGTAAATGCAACCCCCTTTGCCTAAAACCGGAGCGCAAAAAATATCAACAAAAAGCTAATCAGCGAAAACACAGGCGAGACCGGACACAGAGCGGACGAAGGTGCCCTAAGCCGTTTTAACTTTAACTACTCGTTACCATCTCGTCCAGGGAACACTTCTTCTACTCTTCCCAGAGGCCAAATACCACGTGGGGTGAAGTCTTTCAGGATCCACATCACATCGTTGACTTTGAGTGAATTCGCGTCGTTTTCGGTTCATTTTGGTCGCTTTATCAAGGTCGGTATGTATTCCCGGACCAGTCTCCTCCAGATGTGGTTGAGGAATTGTTGAACATTCTTCCAAGACTTCATGTTAGCTGGCTTGGTTGACGGGAAGACACCAGGGGGAAGGGAGTTGTAAGGACGCTGAAGTAGAAAATGGTTTGGCGTCAATGGTTCTTCGTTTTCCAGAGCGTCCTTCAACTATGATTGTGTGGAAAACGTCAAAAGTAAACTTTCTTGACACTAGAATGATCAGGAGCGTCCGCTTGACACTCTGGATCAGCCGCTCCCAAGCGCCGACAAAATGAGGGCCATAAGTTGGGTTGAAGTGCCACTTGGTGTTCTGTGCTGCGAGTGCTTTGTGAATTTTGTCCTTGTCGAGATCATTCAGACACCTTTTGAGTTCTTCTTTGGCACAAACAAAAGTCTTACCGTTGTCACTGTACAAATCAGCGGGCTGACATCTTCGCGAAGTGAAGCGGCGGTAGGCGTTCAGAAAAGTGTCTGTATTCAAATTTGGACAGGTTTCCAAGTGAACAGCTCGCGTTACCAGACAAGTAAAGATGAGGCCGTAGTGTTTCTGAAGCTTATCTTTTTCTTCCTCAATGTAAAATGGGCCGAAAAAATCTATTCCGCAGTTGGCAAATGTAAATTGTTTGTTTTCAGTCGGGAAGCGGCAATCAGGTAGCGGTGCCATAAAAGTTTCAATGCTTTGCGGTTCGAAACGTCGACAAAGGAAGCATTTGTATCTAATGATCTGCAGTGTTCTGCGGAGACCAATTACGTAGTACCTTTGCTGTACAAAAGCTTTAGTGGCTTCTGTTCCCTGATGCACACAGATGCGATGGGCATGTTCGAGGTCTAAACGACAAATGTGATCTTTTGCATGAAGTAGTATTGGCCGCTTGGCCAACTCGAGTTCACTGGGAGCAAAAATTAGCCTTCCACAGACGCGTAATATACCGTTCTTATCAAGCATTGGGTTTAACGACCTGTGTTTGAATTTCGGGTCCAGTTTACGGCTATCTTTTAGAAACTCGATGACGGTTGGGAAGCTATTGACTTGCGACATTTGTATCAAGTAAGATTTTGATAATTCAATGTCTTCAACAGTGTATTGATGGTGATTCTCACGCTAATTCTTCGCTCTGTAGATCAGATTGAAAACAGTAGCTATCGTTAGCAAAATCTTTGTCCATGTTGAAAACTGTTTAGGGTCGAGTACTGGTGTCTTGGTTCTTAAGGCAGATCGTGTTGTTGCAGCACAAATCGGCATTGGCTTTGTAGGTCTACAAAAGACATCATTTGTGGAGAGAAAATCTGGTGGCTTCATTTTGCCATTTTGCTTCAATTTCCTTGGGTTCTAAACCACGAGTACCATGATCAGCTGGGTTTAAGTTTGTCGCAATATGATTCCAATTGTCAGGTCTGCTTTTGATTTTTATTTCTGCAATGCGATTAGCAACAAAAACTGGTTGCTTCTTGGAAAAACCAATCCAGTCAAGGACAACTTGACTATCCGTCCAATAAAAAACATTGCTGATTTCAACAGAGAGTTCATGTCCAACAAAATTCAGGAGTCGAACACCTGTGACAGATGCCTCTAGTTCCAACTTTGGAACGCTCAACTGTTTTACGGGCGCTACTTTGCATTTCCCGATCACGAATGCAGTTTGTACTTCGTTGCTGGTCTTATTCAAGCTCCTGAGGTAGACAACAGCACGTTGCAACAATCGACGCATCAACAAAAACATGCAACTGGTTCTCTGTCTCCAGTAGATTCTGTGTTGTCAACTGTCGTGGAATTCCAAGATGAGGCATAGAGTGATAACTGTTAAGGAGCTTTCGTAAGGGATGTAGAAGTTCAATTGGGAGTGGCTTGTCCCATTTTCTACCTAACTTCCAAAGTTGCTGAAGAAGAATTTTGAACTTTATTGTCATTGGGCCAAGAAACCCATTTGGGACAAAAATCGATGACACCAGACTAAAAACTTTCCGTTGAGTGTATTGTTCAGCTTCTTTAGGGAATTCTCCGAGGGATTTCATGAAAAATGTATCTTTTTCAAGGTTCCATTTTTGTTCGAGGACTCTTGTTTCACTCTTGGGCTCCTCGAGGTCTTCTGGAGTGATACACTGAAGAGCCTGTTGATGGTTTGACAGGAATTTTGTGAGGCGGAAACCACGGGCTCTCAGGCAGTTCTTTACTTCAAATGCAGACGCGTTGGCATTTCCAGGAGAGTCGAAGGACTGGATGTAGTCATACATATAAAAATAATACTTTATAGCGCTCTGTGCTTTTGGATATGTCTCGACGTTGTCTTCTGCGCATCTGTTTAAGACAAAAATTGCACAAGATGTTGAGCAAGTTGCACCGAACATCAATCTGGTGAATTGAAACTGTCGCACATCATTGTCAATAGACCATAGGAAACGTAGTGCAGATTGATCTTCATTTCGGATGCCGATTTGCGAGAACATTCAATCAATGTCTGCCAAAATAGCAATAGGTTTTTCACGAAATCTGACCAAAATTCCTATTAGACTGTTTAAGAGGTCTGGTCCTGTTAGAAGATTGGAATTTAGTGACTCGCCTTTGGAATTTTAGTGACTCTCCTTCGACACGACGCACTTTGTTTGGTTTGTTTGCGCTTTGAACAGGGTGATGCGGCAAGTACCATATTTTCTCAGGGGGTGGGTCTGTCATTTCCACTGGCTTGACGTAATTTATCTCGAGATCTGTGACAAGAGTCTGTTGGTACATATCACTTAGTTTTGGATCATTCTTAAGTCGTTTGTTCAAACTGTTTAGCTGATTGAGGGCAGAAAAATAATAATTTTGAAGATTGGCAGGTACTTTCCATGGAAGACCTATTTCATACCTTTCGCATGTGTGGTTGATAGTACTCTCAAGTATTCGAATGGCAGACTTTTCATCTTCAGTGATAGTATTATCTTCTTTTCTGGTACCATCGTTCCCTATTGACCAAAATTCTTGTATCAAATTGTCCAAGGGTTGTTCTGGACTTTTCCGACAGACATGGTATACAAATACTTTCGATCTGTTAGAAGATTTTGAAGAGCAGTTTCCTAGTGTGTTCAGGTACTTCCTGCAAGTGTCCATCCAAGTTTTGTATTTACTCCGAAGGGGCGGATTTCGGTGCCTTGAATTACTTCAGTAAGATGCGTAAAGGCAAAAGCATTGACACCAAGGAGTGCTCCAATCTTACCTTCGGCAATGTCTGGGAAATATATGTGTCGAAGTTCATTGAATGCATCGCAAACATAATTTAGCTCAGTGACATTGGCTGCATTAACGTTTAATGTAGGGGTGCTGTAGGCTCTGGATATTTGGAACTTTTCATCAAACTGATTGAAAGGGCAAACTGTTATTGGTTGCTTTATTTTTGATAGGGGCATTTCGTAATCAACGCTTAAATATTGAACAGTTGTTGAAGATTGATATTCGCGTGGGAGTTCCAGGTAGTCAGAAACTGCGTGGGAGTTCCAGGCGTGGTGTACTGGATATTTGGTTGACATTGAAACTTTGGTTGGTAGAAGGTCCATTCAAATTCGCACGTTTCAATGACTGTTGATTATCATTATTTCCAAATTTTTTTCCGTACCTGAGATTGATTTTGGGTTTGAGTTGTGTTATTTTATTCTGAGTTGCTTCACTACTTTTTTGCGTTTGTGAGTTGTTGTCGTCTTTCGATGACCAAAGTTGTTAACCTGAGGTTTTAGTTTGCTGTTGGACGTTGCTGGTAGTAAAAGCGGCTTGTGTTCTACTGAATTGTTTAGCTGGATTGTGTAGTGTTGTATCGTGAAAACCATTACACACCTGACAACGCTTCGAGGAGGGACAAGTGTCTCTGCGATGTTGATTACATAAACAGTTTGTACACAAGCTATTTTTCTGGATAGTTTGAAATCGACCTTCAGGGGACAATTTATGGTAGTCTGAACAAGTTGCAACAAAAAGGGGTGTGTGACATTGAACACAATTTGTGTGCTTGTTTGCAAACTGTTGCTCATTTTTCGAGCCGTTGTGATTAACCTTTCGTTGATCTAAATCGTTCCTTTGAGACTGTCTTGCAGTTGTTTGCTTAAACTGTTCTTGAAGCGATTGTTGTGCTGTCACAGCACGATAATTACCGTTTTTGTAGTGAGTGAAGGTACTGGTTCTATTTTCCTGGTTTACTTTGTCATAAAACCTTGCTTGAACATCAAGCCATTTTTGAAACTCAACAAGGGTAGTTGTTGTAACATTCTATGTCAGGGTGTATTCAGTCCATTTAAGAAGCAAGTTGTGGGGAATTTTTTCCTTCGCTTTCCTCAATAAAGTAGACGATTGCAGGTCGGCTTGAAAACATAGGTTCTGAAAAGCCTGGACAAGTCTCTTTAGAAATGAAGAGAATGCTATGAAGGATTGCTTATTGTAAGAACTATTACATTTCCAGCACTCTAATTGGTTGATAAAAGCGTTGACAACAACTTAAGGGTCGCCAAAGCGGCTCATTATCTTGTTGAGGTCTGTATTATAATAGGATGGATCACAAGAGTAAGCATGTATCAGATCCTTTGCCTTACCCGACACTGAATTCTGTAGGTAGGTTTTTCTGTGTGTGTCAGTAATTGAAATTTTATTGTGAACCATTGAGAAAAAATTATTTATCCACTCGTGATAGTGCATGGGGTTACCATTAAAATTTTGCAATTTTAATGGCGGCAATTTGATCGAGCATTTTAGGTCGTAGGATGTTGGCTGAAGTTCACTATTGTTCATCGAGGGGAGAAATTGTCCAGCTGTAGCAAACACTGGAGCCTGATGCCGCCTTACGCTTGAAGTTGGCAAGATGTTAGTTGGATAAAGATTAGGTAGGGGGAGGTCGCAAGTGTGAATTTTCGTCGTTTGAATGACTTTGATTTACAGCGGGTTCAGCTGCCATGTTCTTAATGCGTAAAGGATATGATAAATAAGCGTTTGTGTTGTTCTGACCAATATCCACCATACTGGTTTGAGTAGCCGGATTGAAGCTATGGACTGGTTTGTTCGCTTCTTGAGCGGTTGTGGAATGCGTTGTAAGAAGTTGTAGATCGCTCTGCACTGACTGGATGTTTGCTTGCGCTGGGGTAGTAGATGGGTAAACAGGAGGCCTTTGAACTGCCAGACCCTGAATTGGGAAGCTGTTTGTCAAGGTTGTGTTTTTTACAGGATCATTGGGACCGATGTTGAAAGAACTGACACGTTGCACAAAACTGTTTTCAGGCTTTTGAGGTTTGAGTTGAACATCTTGTTCTTTTGAAAAACAATAGTTCTGGACGTCCGAAACTACGTTTGCAGCTGTTGTTGGTAGTAGATTGTTTGTGAAACAATAATGCATAGGCTGAACGTAGTTTTGTTGAGATGAGTGAGGGTTTTGATCTATTGTCAAGTATTCAGGTCCATGATTAAGAGGCTTGTCAATAATTGCTTTGCCAAGGAACGGGTTTCCACACCCATCTTGAAGGTTTGGACAAGGTACGTTGACGTTTCGGAAGCCTCTCTGACTTTCAGGGGTCAAAGATAAACTGAAACTGTTAACAAATTGCTTTTGTTTGGATTGAGAACAGCTGAATTCTAAATCCTTTGCCGTTAGAAAATTGGTTTCTTGGTTCAACTGATGATCCAAGTCTGACATGTTGAGAGGCGGCAAAATGAAGGTTTCTTGCTGATGATTAGCATTGAGTTGTTCTAGGGTGTTTGATGCCATTGGATGATAATGACTAGCATGATGTGTTGAGTTGGAGTCAACAAACTGGTTTCTGTTCTGTTGATGGAAATTTTGTTGTTGATTTATCAAATGGCTAATAAGAGGATCCTAGATTTGCTGGTTGTTCAGGAACAGCGATGACTTGACTGGTCTTGGAGGAATGGGCGGTGGATTAATGAAGACTGTTGTGTCGTTCGGTTGTGAACTGGCTGCTTGCTCGACAAATGTTTCTTCAGTGATAATATTACGTGTTGGTGTTGATCGCTCTGAATCCAGTCGTCGGCTGCTTGGGCGAGAAGGAATTGTGACGTCATCGTTGTTGATATTATCATTGAAATCATGTTGAGGACTGGCTCAATAGACCATCATCGTCCAATGTGTCAACTTCCAGTTCGGATTGCTGCTGTCTGGATGTTAAGGCTTTCTGTTTGTCGAGAATCGAAGTTGCTGTACTCTGGTGAGGCATCGACCTCAACACTGCTTCTGTCTTCTTGTCCAATTCTGTTTGCAGCGTTTTGGCTCTGCTTATCATTGGATTTATTGATCCGAAGCTCTTTCTATCGTCCATTGCCTTCTGTAACAATTCAAGCTGGCTTTTCAAAGAACTTTCCGTTGATTTAAACATGTTTACTGCAAACTAACACTCGTCGTTGTTGCTTTGCGACATCTTTGATCTCTGTTGTTGTTGTTGCTTTTGTTATGCTCTTGTCTTTCAGGTTAAAATGAAAACGGCTAAAAACCGGAGCGACGAACTTTTGATGTCAAAAACTAATTTGGCTAATCAGCCAAAAAATTTCCTATAAAAGTTCAGCGACGCAATATGTTTCAAAAACAAGAATCCTAAGGTTGTGATGGTGCTAATTATAGTAGATTTTATTTGCTAAAAAATAAAAAAAAACTCGTTCGAACGTTTATTGTCTATTTTTAACAGGACCAAATAACTGCTACGAATAGATTTTCTTTTTTGTTTTCAAATAGTTTTTTTTTCAGACAATGACTGTAAACTTTAGTTTGTGCTTTCTCCTGAATGTAAGCAAAAAACAATTACTTCTACTGTTTTACTTTTACGAGAAGCCCAAAAGGAGGTTGCTGAAAAAAAATTATATAATAATTTTTTTTTTTTTTGCGGAGCGACTAGGCAACGAGGGTTACAAGAAAAAACGTTGGTTGTTGAGTTGTCTCTGTGTTGATTTAGGAAAACCCACTAAGGACTTTACTGTGTAGAACTGCTTGAGGTGCTTGAGAGATGTTTTGCTCTTCTTGAAATAATTGAAATCTTCTAAATGGGGTGACAACTGATACCAAAAAGAAAAGGCTTCTCATTTTACAATGGTGACTTCTGAAACCAATAAAAATTATCGATTTCTTCTCGGTAACTACTGGAACCGTGCAAAATTTGTTCTTCTGATTGGTGACTACTGAGACCAGCAGGGGAATAGGGACTTCTTCTCGGTGACGTTTGTGACCGCGGACAAGGAAAAAAATAAACGAATCTTAAAGTTAACAGAGGAAAACTTTTCGCGTTTGTTTTTTTTGCTGAAGGCTATATTTTATATATATCGTTTTGCAAATCTTTCGAAAAATCAGAACTTTGTTCTAGCTGGGAAGTTGTTTTATGTGTTTTGCTTTCTTTATCGGAGGTGTTCTTGGGATTTTGTAATAAGAGTTTTCAATTTTTAAAGAAACCTGTTTCGAACTTTTTTCTGTAACTCTTATTGATTCCAGACTCCGAATATAATATATTCGAAAAGAAAAATTTTGAGACGATTTCAAAATCTTACTCAAAAAATGAGTTAGACTGTTTGATTTACAATTTAGGTTTTTTTTTGTGCATTCCGAAAATCGAAACCGTTTTTCTTTTCTTTTTTTTCGAAAGGCCTTTTTAACTTCTCTTTTTTTTCTGAGATTGACTAATATATCTACTGAATATCAACTTTCGGCAATTGCACGGTAAGTCACAGGGCTAGTTTGACAACTTGGTCTGCTTTTCAAGGCGATGTGTAATCAGAAAATAAACTATTTTTCTGAATTTTTTCTGAATTCAAAAAAGTTTTCTTGGCAATTCGCGTTATTGAGATCACAATTCGATGTATTGACCTAAATAGCTTTCTCTCCAGTGTAAAATTAACTCAAAGGGCTAGCACGGGAGTTCTGCAAATAGACAGGATATAAGGTGAGGAAATCAAAAGGAGTTTTTTTTTCTGGCTTCAGAAAATTTTTTTAAAAATTCCTGATCTTTCTAGTTTTTGAGATCCCAGTCTATTATATCGACTAAAACAACTTTCTGGCTACTGCAAAACTAACTCACAAAGATAGTTTAAGAGCCTTTTTTGCTAATTAATAGGTTATGAGGGTCAGAAAATCGAAATGGGTCTTTTGATTTTTCTGATTTCAGAAAAAATTTTCTGACATTTCTCGTGTTTGATGACTCAGTATACTAAATCGACCAAAATAGCTTTCTGGCTACTGCAAACCTAACTCCCAAAGACAGTTTATGAGTTTTTGTTGTGATTCAATAGGATATGGGGTCAGAAAATCAAAATGGGTTTTTTGATTTTTCTGATTTCATAAAAAATTTTCTGATAATTCTCGTTTTTGATGACTCAGTATACTATATCGACCCTAAATAGCTTTCTGGCTACTGCAAAACTAACTCACAAAGATAGTTTAAGAGTTTATTTTGTGAATCAATAAGATATGGGGTCAGAAAATCAAAATGGGTTTTTTGAATTTTCTGATTTCAGAAAAAATTTTCTGACAATTCTCGTTTTTGATGACTCAGTATACTATACCGACCAAAATAGCTTTCTGGCTACTGCAAAACTAAATCACAAAGATAGTTTAAGAGTTTATTTTGTGAATCAATAAGATATGGTGTCAGAAAATCATAATGGGTTTTTTTATTTTTCTGATTTCAAAAAATTTTCTGACAATTCTCGTTTTTGATGACTCAGTATACTATATCGACCAAAATAGCTTTCTGGCTACTGCAAAACTAACTCACAAAGATAGTTTAAGAGTTTTTTGTGAATCAATAAGATATGGGGTCAGAAAATCAAAATGGGTTTTTTGATTTTTCTGATTTTGCGACCGTTTTTCTGACTTTTGGCCTTTTTCTCACCAAACTTTTCTTTCAAAGTATTTAAATTGCTTTTACTTGCTATTAGAATAATAAAACTAGTCAAAGTTTATCAATCAAGGTGTTATAGTAACAGAAAACAGGTTTTTGGGGGTAAAATTTTAATTTTTTGGTGGCTTTTTGTCGAAAAAATTAGAGATTTTCGGCTCGATCTAATCGGGGAACAGGACATCAGAGGTGGCGTCTGAGACCTCGGGCGGACTTCTGCTGGTGACGTCTGAAACCAGTAAAAAAACTAGAACCTCTTGTAGGGGTGACGTCTGAAACCCAACTTCCAAAAAAAATTGTCCTTGGTGACATCTGATTCCAGTAAAAAATCCATGCAGGAGATCATTGTCTGCTCTTGTCACAACCAAAAGTAATCGTTAGCGTCTGTAATTGTAACATCAGAAGGATGAATGTCGGTTAGTTACCATTAATATGTAGTGAAAAACACATTTCTAGCATTGAAAAACTCAAATTCAGATGTTTTGTTTCCATGTTTTTTGGTAACTGACAGTTATCAATGTGGGACATAAAGTCAAGTTTTTTGCGGCAAATCATCTGAACTTCCGTATTTAGCCATCTTGAAGTTGCATCCGCAACAAGAACAGTTTTCAGTCTTACCAGTAATAATTCTGAAACATTAGCCGAATGGTCTGTCTTTCTCTTTTGTGCTCAGTCTTTCTTTTTCCGACACGCTTTCTAGCCATAGTGATACTTTGAAGATTGGCAAGAAAAGAGTGGTGGGAAAACATCTAATTACTTTCAGTGTGGTATCAGTAATTTTTAAATTAAAGTTAAAAGAACCAGATATCATTTTTCAATGATCGGGTACGTATGGAAAACTTGTAGTCAAAGAACTGAAAAAAATTCTAGTTGGAACAGTGAGATCAGAATTTAGAGTTACTTTGGAAATTTCTTATTCTACCCTCCAATATTATCTGAGCCTGCGGTGACAAATCAGTACATCGTTCTATTTAGAAGACGTAGTCATAAAACTTCTTAAGTCAAAAGAAGTTTCAAATAGTGGCTAACTGTGAGTTTATTTAAAATGAAAAAACTTGCAACCCATCAACTAGCACTACAATTTACTCAAATTGTCCATTATTAAAAATTCACTATAGTTGATGCCACCAGAACAAAACAAAAATTTAAACCTTGTTGAAAAATTATCTAAAGCTTCCTCATTTGACCAGTTAAATATGCACATTTCATTGTTACCCATAGTGTTTTTGTAGTTTTTCCTATCAGTTAGGAGTTTACAACATCAAGAGTTTTTGACTTAGCTCCTTGGGCTACGTTTTCATAGGAAACGGTTTTTTTGGGAAAAAATCAATTTCCTAAATGTCTATCCTGTTCTTATGCGCTTACAAGGACCTTCTCCCGTATGTCGTATATAAATTTTGCTTTGTTCCTTACCTTTTTGGGATTTTTTTCAAATCCTTGCCTATCTGGGATTCGGCTAAAGATTTTTAGCTTTTGCATGTCAAGGAAAACAGAGCCTCCCAGGTTTAGGTACAGACTTATGAGAAGACAGTGCTCGACCAAAATGTACTATGAAAAAACCATACTCGACTCATTTGAGCTTTGAAAATATTTTTGTTGGAGTTTAAGACATTCTTGACTTTGGCGCGACTCAGATTTTTCACAAAAGACCCTAGATGGACCCAAAAATTTACAAAACTTTTTGGCTTGACCCAAATTTTGGGCTCGACTTAGCTCGACACAATCTTTGCAAACAAAGTCGAGTTAAAGTCTTTTCTGGGTCCATCATTGGTCTTTTCATAAGTCTGCTTTTTGCCATTAAAACTTTACGTGCAATATTGCATTTTACGTAGTCAACATGTATGCTCCTTCATCTTTTACAATTCAGAGGAACTACAACTCCCTCAAAGACCTGCATTTATTTTAAAAAATAACAATAGCTCATGATATTGGAAGGGAAAACAATCTGAGTAAAGCCGAAATTTTCTCATGGCTAATGGGACTAGCACCAATACACTTAAGCTAGCTGTTCTCAGGTGATATGCTCAAGCTGCCATAACTATTTATCTTAAGATTTGACTAAACTTTTAAGATTTTTGGCAGTTTTCTAACTGTTTTTTTAATTTGTACTGTTCTGGTGCAGAGCTATTAAGTCTTGCTCCGGTTCTGCTTCTTTATGTACACAAGCAGAATAAAAATAAAAATTTGGAAATCTGAAAAAAACAGACTTATGAAAAGAATAATAGTGGACCCATGAAAAGACCTTAATTCGTCTTTGTGGGTGATGAAATGACTAATTGTGGACCCATGAAAAGACCTTAGCTGGACGTTCATCGTTAAAAAGACTTTGAATGGACGCATGAAAAGGTATTAGCTAGACTTTAATCGGAATCTCGACCGTGTAATTATAGTCAATATTGGACCCCCTACGAGACTTTTGAAGTCTTTTCATAAGTAGAAGCCTAGGCCTGAGCTCCGTATTTGCTTCTGACTCTGAAAGAAAACTGTTCAACAACTCTTGTAGTTAAGAACGCTATGAGGTCTATTGAAATGAACGGAGACTCTTTAAATGCACACTGTTGTCTGTGATGGAGAAGTAGTTACAAAAGAACTTCGTTTAATGGCAAAAGAATCATTTATTTATGAAATCAATGTTCATAATATGAAGGTGCGAAGATGAAAACTGTTTGTCAATCCGATTGTTGCGAGAAAAAAGTAGCAGAAAATGGATTCCAATCTCAAGAAAAGTTTTGGCTACTATTTGAAGTTTCAAAAGTTTTTATCGGATGCTAAGAAGTTTTTTCATCGGTAAGTTATGAAACTGTTGTTAGTGTTACCAGAGTTTAGTATTATTCATCAAAATTCTATCACATAACTCCATCACGTATCGAAGTACTGCGGTATAGCAGTTCTCGCCAAATGTCAGATTTAGTCAGTGACTTCATCAGAGTCTTTCAACATTTTTTACTAAATAGCCTATCAACGTGTAAAACAAGTAGTCTGCTATAAGAGCGAATTATACTTTAGACAGTGGTTGATAACATCCATTCTGCCAAGAGATAAGTATCATTTTGAAAATTGAGGTGGGGGTTCCCAGGACATTAAATGCACGTGATTATTTGTTCGCATGATAACACCTCTCTCCTCAGTTTCACAAGGTTCTGTTGCCGATTATTGACAACTGGTTTGTGAGAGACAAGATTATGTTACAATGAAAAAGGCTGCAATAACTCACGTGACGGGTTGTGTGATTGCGCAATATTTGATCTGGCAAGTGAGCTTTATTGGGCTGACATTGTACTCGAGCAGTCTGAGTTGGGGAATGGGATGAAGAGATGGAGGCACTGGCATCACATTCTTATCATCTGTCACAAAACACAATTAACCGTTTTGAAATAACCTATTTATATGATCAAAACTCATTTAGAAATACTCGTTGCCATTAACATTTTAAAATTCAATTATTCAATTGATAATGGGATGCTTCTAAGAGAAGATCAACTCATTAATTAGAAAAAATCTTGATTTCAGTAATTTAGCTGTTAATTAATAAATGATGCAATACAATTTTGATTCGTGACTACTCTTCAATATAATTTATTTTGCTAGTTAATGAAACTGCATTAAAGTCCAGTTGTTGGAAATTTTTGAATTTATAATCCGCTTATTGTAATGTTGTTTACTTGGTTGCTTAATAATAAGCAACCAAGTAAACAACAAATTACAATAAGCGGATTTTAAATTCAAAAATTTCCAACAACTGGATTTCAATGCAGTTTCATTAACTAGCAAAATAAATTATATTGAAGAGTAGTCACGAATCAAAATTGTATTGCATCATTTATTAATTAAAGGCTAAATTACTGAAATCAAAATTTTTTCTAATTAATGAGTAGATCTTCTCTTAGAAGCATCCATGATTAGAAAAAAATTTTGATCCACGACATAACTAAAACTTTTAAAAAGTTTTACAGATACCAAACTACCATACGGACTATTGGGAGTGCCAAATTGATACATCCAACACGTCAAACATGCAACTGGTGCTCATCTTCATTAAAAATTTATTGGCATTATAACAAAAATTTGTTTCTAGAGATCCGTTAAAAAAATACTTGACGCCGATGTTCAAGAAAAAATAATTCATAAGATCTATTAAATTACCATCCTATCGCTCTCCCGCGTCCCCGTGAAAACATTACAACAATTTAGGCAAAACCGAGTTAAAATTCTTGTTTATGGAAAACAATTTTTATTTGAAGACCATTACGATTTGAGAAAAATTAAATCTACGCAACATTGGTTGCTCTATTTTTTAAGAATTTAATGGCAAAACAACTAATGCAATTAAAAATGTTTTAGCAACAGTTCTTGATTGAGTAAAATTTTGTCCGTTAAAACGCACAAGAAAGTACATCATAAACATTCTCAAGAAAGTATAGTTCAGCGGAAAACTCAAGGGAGTATCTAACATTTACTAGAAAATTTAAACCGGGCATAATCTTCAGGGATGACCTGGGCCTAAAATCGTCATATAACAGAAAAATCAATTCTGGAAAACTTAGAAAACGCAGAAGAAAGCATCTTAAACATTCTCACGAAAGTGTAGTGCAACGGAAAACTCTAGGGAATATCTATAACGTTTACTAGAAAAATTAAAGCGGGCATAGTTTTCAGGGATGACATAAAATCTTTATATTACAGATAAATAATTTTTAGAAAACTTATCAAAATCATTTTTTTAATCAAAGATCTTGCATACTGACTGTTAAAAATGAATTACATGTTTTTAGAAGAAAAACAAAAACAGTAAAAAAACTTCCAAAAAAGTTGAATTACAATATGAAATTTAATCTAAACAAACATTGGGTACTACGTTCCACAAAAAGCATATAATTTTTGGACATCGAATTTGGGACTTAAGCAGTCTAAATAAAGCAAACTTGTAAATATCGTTTGTCTACCCTGATAATAATGTGATTCTTAACACAGCGGCGAATCACTCACTCGGATCTTCTGACTAACCGAAAAACTCGCTACCGCTACGCAAACAACAAACACATTTATGATACCTAGTCTGCTTTCACGTAAACTACGCTTTTTTCTGGTCCATCAGAAAAACAGAGAAAGAAAAAGATTCGATAAAATTAGGGAATTAAAGTTTGATTTCTGCACTAAAGTGGCAATTCATCTGCAATTTTGTTCTACGCAACAAATTCTCAACATGCACACTAAGCCTTTATGGAAAAAAATTTCAAATTTTTTGCATAAACTGATAAAAGTTGAAAAAAATTGTGCAAACACATGACGAATTCAGGAAATCTGTTTTTCCGAGTATTCCAGTAGACAGCTGGGGCTTTTGTTTGAATATCCAAACAAATTTCGCCCTTCACAGTAAATTACCCTAAAATCTTCGAGATATGGAAAAAATAGCAAGTTCAAAAAAGAACTATCAGAACGTTTGAAAATTATAAACGAAACAATACCACAAGTGCTAGAAGTTTTGGAAAGTTTTTGATTACTATGTTTGTTTTTGAAAAAAGATAAAATTCGATGCCAAACATATTAGTTAAAATGTTTTTATAATGACAGTGAATTGATTAATTTAGTCTAGCCATAGCTGCAACTGATTATAATTTTATCAGTTTGCATATAAAAATTTGGAAGCGCATTTTCAGAATTTTTAGCTGAAATTTCTGAAAACTTGTCAGCCATGCATCAAGCAATTCAAGTTATTGTTGGATGTTCTAATATTGCTATAAATTTTTTGTGTTAATTTTCCGGGAAAAATGAAGTCAAATGAGTTTTTCTTCCTACCCGGGCCGAGGTGTCCACCCCTAATACACCGTTATTAAGCGAGATTAGGGTGTAAAGCGTTTTCCACTCTTAAATAGCAGGGAAAAGAGTGTAAGAGTGTAATTTTTAGAAAATTACCTTCTTTTTACACTCTTTACACTCTTCATTCCACTCTTTTTACACTCTTAAAAATTACACTCTTTTGTTCAATTTTTAGTGGGGAAAAGAGTGAAAAGTGTAATTTTGAAGTGATTACACTCTTAGAAATACACCGCTATTTTTAATAAATTACACTCTTAGAAATACACTACAATTACACTGTTTTGTCCACTTATTTCCTTCTTTTCAACGGGTGTAAATCTTATCCAGGCTCCGCACGGAAAAAAATTACAGAAATTTGTGCTGCAAAAATAAACATTTGATCTACGTCTTCAACCCAGAATGAAGAGGAGGAGGATACAGATGACAATGAAGCCTTTTTTTGTTAGTTTTTTTGGTTTGGCTTATTTTTGTTCTTCTTTCTGCAGTAGAAGAGACTTTTGCAGGTTAATGGCATGTAGTTAGAACGTCTCTGTCAGTTGTTAGCCCATTTTGTTCCCGTGATAACGTACCCAATGAATTTGTGTAGAAGTAAATGCTCATATTTTGATTTGTTCACAAAATTTTAATGAACCGTCGAATTTGGTGAAGAAAAGGTCGAACTTCATGAAAAACGTCTGTTAATAACTTTTTGAGGAAGACGATTTAGAAAGTCTATAATAGCTCATTTTGTTGCCGTGTTAACGTACTCTATGAGTTTGTGTAGAAGTAAATGCCAATATTTTTATTTGTTCACAAAATTTTAAAGAACCGTCGAATTAGGTGAAGAAAAAGTCGAACTTCATGAAAAACGTCTGTTAATTACTTTTTGAAGAAGACGAGTTTGAAAGTCTATGTTAGCTTTTAGCCCATTTTGTTGCCGTGATAACGTACAAAATCAATTTGTGTAGAATTAAATGCCCACATGTTGATTTGTTCACAAAATATTAATTAATCATCGAATTAGTTGGAGAAAATGTCGAACTTCATGAAAAACGTCTTCGAATAACGTTTTGAAAAAGACGAATTAGAAGATCTATGTTAGCCCATTTTGTTGCACTGGTAACGTACTTCATGAGTTTGTGTACAAGCAATTGCCTAAATTTTGATTTGTTCACAAAATTTTAATGAACCGTATAATTAACTGAAGAAATAGTCGAACTTCATGAAAAACGTCTGTTAAAAACTTGTTTAGGAAAACGAGTTAGAAGGTCTATGTTAGACTTTTTTGTTGCCGTGATAACGTATTTTATGAGTTTGTGTAGAAGTAATTGCCCACATTTTGATTTGTTCACAAAATTTGAATGAACCGTCTAATTAGGTGAAGAAATAGTCGAACTTCATGAAAAACGTCTGTTAATAACTTTTTGAAGAAGACGAGTTAGAACGTGTCTGTCAGTTGTTAGCCCATTTTGTTCCCGTGATAACGTATCCAATGAATTTATGTAGAAGTAAATGCTCATATTTTGATTTGTTTACAAAATTTTAATGAACCGTCGAATTTGGTGAAGAAAATGTCGAACTTCATGAAAAACGTCTGTTAATAACTTTTTGAGGAAGACGATTTAGAAAGTCTATAATAGCTCATTTTGTTGCCGTGTTAACGTACTTTATGAGTTTGGGTAGAACTAAATGCCAATATTTTGATTTGTTCACAAAATTTTAAAGAACCGTCGAATAAGGTGAAGAAGAAGTCGAACTTCATGAAAAACGTCTGTTAATAACTTTTTGAAGAGGACGATTTAGAAAGTCTGTAATAGCTCATTTTGTTGCCGTGTTAACGTACTCTTTGAGTTCGTGTAGAAGTAAATGCCAATATTTTGATTTGTTCACAAAATTTTAAAGAACCGTCGAATTAGGTGAAGAAAAAGTCGAACTTCATGAAAAACGTCTGTTAATAACTTTTTGAGGAAGACGATTTAGAAAGTCTATAATAGCTCATTTTATTGCCGTGTTAACATACTATATGAGTTTGTGTAGAAGTAAATGCCAATATTTTGATTTGTTCACAAAATTTTAAAGAACCGTCGAATTAGGTGAAGAAAAAGTCGAACTTCATGAAAACCGTCTGTTATTAACTTTTTGAGGAAGACGATTTAGAAAGTCTATAATAGCTCATTTTGTTGCCGTGTTAACGTACTCTATGAGTTTGTGTAGAAGTAAATGCCAATATTTTGATTTGTTCACAAAATTTTAAAGAACCGTCGAATTAGGTGAAGAAAAAGTCGAACTTCATGAAAAACGTCTGTTAATAACTTTTTGAAGAAGACGAGTTTGAAAGTCTATGTTAGCTTTTAGCCCATTTTGTTGCCGTGATAACGTACAAAATCAATTTGTGTAGAATTAAATGCCCACATGTTGATTTGTTCACAAAATATTATTTAATCATCGAATTAGTTGGAGAAAATGTCGAACTTCACGAAAAACGTCTTCAAATAACGTTTTGAAAAAGACGAATTAGAAGATCTATGTTAGCCCATTTTGTTGCACTGGTAACGTAATTCATGAGTTTGTGTACAAGCAATTGCCTAAATTTTGATTTGTTCACAAAATTTTAATGAACCGTATAATTAACTGAAGAAATAGTCGAACTTCATGAAAAACGTCTGTTAAAAACTTGTTTAGGAAAACGAGTTAGAAGGTCTATGTTAGACTTTTTTGTTGCCGTGATAACGTATTTTATGAGTTTGTGTAGAAGTAATTGCCCACATTTTGATTTGTTCACAAAATTTGAATGAACCGTCTAATTAGGTGAAGAAATAGTCGAACTTCATGAAAAACGTCTGTTAATAACTTTTTGAAGAAGACGATTTAGAACGTCTCTGTCAGTTGTTAGCCCATTTTGTTCCCGTGATAACGTATCCAATGAATTTATGTAGAAGTAAATGCTCATATTTTGATTTGTTCACAAAATTTTAATGAACCGTCGAATTTGGTGAAGAAAATGTCGAACTTCATGAAAAACGTCTGTTAATAACTTTTTGAGGAAGACGATTTAGAAAGTCTATAATAGCTCATTTTGTTGCCCTGTTAACGTACTTTATGAGTTTGTGTGGAACTAAATGCCAATATTTTGATTTGTTCACAAAATTTTAAAGAACCGTCGAATAAGGTGAAGAAGAAGTCGAACTTCATGAAAAACGTCTGTTAATAACTTTTTGAAGAAGACGAGTTTGAAAGTCTATGTTAGCTTTTAGCCCATTTTGTTGCCGTGATAACGTACAAAATCAATTTTTGTAGAATTAAATGCCCACATGTTGATTTGTTCACAAAATATTAATTAATCATCGAATTAGTTGGAGAAAATGTCGAACTTCATGAAAAACGTCTTCAAATAACGTTTTGAAAAAGACGAATTAGAAGATCTATGTTAGCGCATTTTGTTGCACTGGTAACGTACTTCATGAGTTTGTGTACAAGCAATTGCCTAAATTTTGATTTGTTCACAAAATTTTAATGAACCGTATAATTAACTGAAGAAATAGTCGAACTTCATGAAAAACGTCTGTTAAAAACTTGTTTAGGAAAACGAGTTAGAAGGTCTATGTTAGACTTTTTTGTTGCCGTGATAACGTATTTTATGAGTTTGTGTAGAAGTAATTGCCCATATTTTGATTTGTTCACAAAATTTGAATGAACCGTCTAATTAGGTGAAGAAATAGTCGAACTTCATGAAAAACGTCTGTTAATAACTTTTTGAAGAAGACGAGTTAGAACGTCTCAGTCAGTTGTTAGCCCATTTTGTTCCCGTGATAACGTATCCAATGAATTTATGTAGAAGTAAATGCTCATATTTTGATTCGTTCACAAAATTTTAATGAACCGTTGAATTTGGTGAAGAAAATGTCGAACTTCATGAAAAACGTCTGTTAATAACTTTTTGAGGAAGACGATTTAGAAAGTCTATAATAGCTCATTTTGTTGCCGTGTTAACGTACTCTATGAGTTTGTGTAGAAGTAAATGCCAATATTTTGATTTGTTCACAAAATTTCAAAGAACCGTCGAATTAGGTGAAGAAAAAGTCGAACTTCATGAAAAACGTCTGTTAATAACTTTTTGAAGAAGACGAGTTTGAAAGTCTATGTTAGCTTTTAGCCCATTTTGTTGCCGTGATAACGTACAAAATCAATTTGTGTAGAATTAAATGCCCACATGTTGATTTGTTCACAAAATATTATTTAATCATCGAATTAGTTGGAGAAAATGTCGAACTTCACGAAAAACGTCTTCAAATAACGTTTTGAAAAAGACGAATTAGAAGATCTATGTTAGCCCATTTTGTTGCACTGGTAACGTACTTCATGAGTTTGTGTACAAGCAATTGCCTAAATTTTGATTTGTTCACAAAATTTTAATGAACCGTATAATTAACTGAAGAAATAGTCGAACTTCATGAAAAACGTCTGTTAAAAACTTGTTTAGGAAAACGAGTTAGAAGGTCTATGTTAGACTTTTTTGTTGCCGTGATAACGTATTTTATGAGTTTGTGTAGAAGTAATTGCCCACATTTTGATTTGTTCACAAAATTTGAATGAACCGTCTAATTAGGTGAAGAAATAGTCGAACTTCATGAAAAACGTCTGTTAATAACTTTTTGAAGAAGACGATTTAGAACGTCTCTGTCAGTTGTTAGCCCATTTTGTTCCCGTGATAACGTATCCAATGAATTTATGTAGAAGTAAATGCTCATATTTTGATTTGTTCACAAAATTTTAATGAACCGTCGAATTTGGTGAAGAAAATGTCGAACTTCATGAAAAACGTCTGTTAATAACTTTTTGAGGAAGACGATTTAGAAAGTCTATAATAGCTCATTTTGTTGCCCTGTTAACGTACTTTATGAGTTTGTGTGGAACTAAATGACAATATTTTGATTTGTTCACAAAATTTTAAAGAACCGTCGAATAAGGTGAAGAAGAAGTCGAACTTCATGAAAAACGTCTGTTAATAACTTTTTGAAGAACACGAGTTTGAAAGTCTATGTTAGCTTTTAGCCCATTTTGTTGCCGTGATAACGTACAAAATCAATTTTTGTAGAATTAAATGCCCACATGTTGATTTGTTCACAAAATATTAATTAATCATCGAATTAGTTGGAGAAAATGTCGAACTTCATGAAAAACGTCTTCAAATAACGTTTTGAAAAAGACGAATTAGAAGATCTATGTTAGCCCATTTTGTTGCACTGGTAACGTACTTCATGAGTTTGTGTACAAGCAATTGCCTAAATTTTGATTTGTTCACAAAATTTTAATGAACCGTATAATTAACTGAAGAAATAGTCGAACTTCATGAAAAACGTCTGTTAAAAACTTGTTTAGGAAAACGAGTTAGAAGGTCTATGTTAGACTTTTTTGTTGCCGTGATAACGTATTTTATGAGTTTGTGTAGAAGTAATTGCCCATATTTTGATTTGTTCACAAAATTTGAATGAACCGTCTAATTAGGTGAAGAAATAGTCGAACTTCATGAAAAACGTCTGTTAATAACTTTTTGAAGAAGACGAGTTAGAACGTCTCTGTCAGTTGTTAGCCCATTTTGTTCCCGTGATAACGTATCCAATGAATTTATGTAGAAGTAAATGCTCATATTTTGATTTGTTCACAAAATTTTAATGAACCGTCGAATTTGGTGAAGAAAATGTCGAACTTCATGAAAAACGTCTGTTAATAGCTTTTTGAGGAAGACGATTTAGAAAGTCTATAATAGCTCATTTTGTTGCCCTGTTAACGTACTTTATGAGTTTGTGTTGAACTAAATGCCAATATTTTGATTTGTTCGCAAAATTTTAAAGAACCGTCGAATAAGATGAAGAAGAAGTCGAACTTCATGAAAAACGTCTGTTAATAACTTTTTGAAGAGGACGATTTAGAAAGTCTATAATAGCTCATTTTATTGCCGTGTTCACATACTTTATGAGTTTGTGTAGAACTAAATGCCAATATTTTGATTTCTTCACAAAATTTTAAAGAACCGTCGAATAAGGTGAAGAAGAAGTCGAACTTCATGAAAAACGTCTGTTAATAACTTTTTGAAGAGGACGATTTAGAAAGTCTATAATAGCTCATTTTGTTGCCGTGTTAACGTACTCTTTGAGTTTGTGTAGAAGTAAATGCCAATATTTTGATTTGTTCACAAAATTTTAAAGAACCGTCGAATTAGGTGAAGAAAAAGTCGAACTTCATGAAAAACGTCTGTTAATAACTTTTTGAAGAAGACGATTTAGAAGGTCTATAATAGCTCATTTTGTTGCCCTGTTAGTGTACTTTCAGAATATATATAGATCTTTTTCCCACTTTGTTTATTTGATTTCAAAAGTTTCAATAATTAGCGATTTAGGGGCCAAAAATTTGACAATTTTGAGTTACTTTGACTAAATTTCCCACTTTGTCAAGACAAAACATACAAGTTTTTGGTATCATGGTAAACTAGATTTCACGCTTCCAACAACCATGTTATTATCTTTTTAAAGTATTGCCAAACAAGAGAATGCGAGAGCAATGTAGAGACCGAAATCAGGGTCGATTTTCGCAAAATTTTCGAATTTTCAAAGTTGTTTAGTTTAATAACTTTTTTGTTACCCGACGTATTTGAAAGTATATTATATCATTTTCTTGCCCATTTAATTTTCTTTACGAATGTATATTGGTTGAAAAGCTTCGGTTTAATTTCATTGCCTTATTTTCCAATTTTCCAAACTTTGCTGAAAAAAGGCAAAATTTAGCCAAATTGTCAAAAATTGAGTTTTTATTCCTTTACTTTTTTAACTTTTTTTAACGCCAGGTTGATGCCCCAGTTCATGCTGATTCCAAAACATATTCATTTTTTAAATTTGGTTCAGTAGTTTTCGAGATATAAGCCTTTTTCGGACGCATACCAGGCCCATGGGTCCCATAACCTCCAGCCCCCCCCCAACTGCAAACCTTTTTTTAAATGTGTTCCCGTTCGATTTTTGAAATCCCGTTTACTTAGTTAGATTCTATATGAATCCAGCTTTCCAATGATATACTTTTTAAATTTCAAGTTTTGAAATGCTCACTTCATAGTTGTTCACCATAAAGCAGGGTATGAAAATTTCGTTTGGTGTGTTGCCTCACAGGTAACGTGACATGCTAATTGTGAGTCAACACTGGTGGAGACGGCATCACCTGCATCCGCTCACTGAACTGCCATGAATAGAGCATTTGAAATTGCGCAATGTATACGAAAGTTCCAAAAGCTCAGACAGTAAGCCGGAATTAATTTCATTAGTTCCAATAGGTCGTTGTACGATTTCGGACACAGGATCGACACAGGGTCGCGATGGCGTGTTGCGATACATGGCGTGTTGGACGGATGTGTTGCGATGGCGGCACAGGGTCGCGATGGCGGCACAGGGTCGCGATGGCGGCACAGGGGCCTGGCGCGGCCCATCGCTCCGTTTCGATGGGACCCATACAAAAGTTATATCGTTGGAAAGCTCTCGTCAAGGCGAAGTCGATAGGCTATATGCCAGTACCCAATACGCGCTTAATACTATATCTGTACTATTATACTATTGGTGGTTTGCTGCTGCTGTGTTATTGAGCTTTGTAAATATTTGTTTCGCTTTCAGTTGAAATGGATCGCAGTCGACTGGGTAACCTCCATGGGAACAACAACTCAGCCCCGCCTAAGAAAAGGCTAAAACCGCTGTTTGCTAACCATCAACAGCACGGACGGCTTGTGAAAGACATCATCGACGGCACCACAACTGAATTTATTTATAATAATTTTGTTGATGAAGAAGAGGTCCATACCGCGATAGTCGGCGATTCTATCTTCGACAGCATATGTGTTCAGAACTGTGTTGCCTATTCCTTATCGGGGGGGAAGTTAATCGGTTTTTTGTGTTGCTGGATACCTTGGCCGTCTACAGAAATGTTATCCTGGCTGTAGGTGGTAACAATCTGGCTGCGCGCAATGGACCGGGCGAAGATCCAACTGATGTATTGGAGAAAATACGGGCCTTATACAGTGCCATCAGAAATTTGGCGAACCGTCCAAGAGTGATCGTGTGCACTGTACTGAAGCGAAACTGCACTCACTTTAACATCCAACGTTTCAACGCGCAACTAAGCCAGTCAAACTTGCCTTTTTTCAAGCTGCACAAAGAAGTGCACAAAGCGAGGTCTTTTTTACCTGACGGCGTCCATCTAAACGAGAAGGGTAGAAAGGAGCTTGCTTGCGCAATCAACAAAGCCGTGCGAGAAAATCAATTGAGTTAGCTTAAATTTGATTGCTTTCTTTGACTACTTGTACCTTTGTTTTTTTTATTACTTTGATTTATTTGTACTATTGCAATTTGATTGCTTTCTTTGACTATTTGTACTTGCACTATTGCAATTTGATTCAATTTACATTTGACCGATTTTGACAAAAAAATTGATAACATTAGTAGTAGTAGGTGCTAGGTGTATTAGGCGACACACAAGTTAGAAGACACGCCAATTAGCTGGCAGCTTTCATCAAGACGACATGAAAATGACCAAAATCGGAACTGTATAATTAAAGTTGTGTTATTAGAAGCGTCGACTTAATTACGTTCGGCCGTCATAATTTGTTCGGTTGTGATAGATTCATATCAAGTCCCACGAGCCACGGAGGCATGGCTATGTTAGCTAGCAGTAATAGCCGATTAATGTTTGTTTCACAAATAAAGAGTGCTACATTTACCGCTTAATGCGCGGGTAATTATCGTGAATTGCGGTGTTCGAGTTGTTATATTTGCTCAAGTGCCGGCTAAAAGGTGTGTCGTCTAATTTGTATGTCGGCCAATTGACCGGCCACGGTAGTAGTAATAGTAGTAGTAGAAAATTAAAATTGACGAACGTTAGCGGGTGTTTCTGCCCGCTTCGAATTTTCACTAAGCGGATCTTTTCCGCTTCGACCGGTATTGTAAAATTTCAATAAAATTAAAATTGACGAATGTTAGCGGGTGTTTCTGCTCGCTTCGAATTTCCACTAAGCGGATCTTTTCCGCTTTGACCGTTATTGTAAATTTTCAATAAAATTAAAATTGACGAACATTAGCGGGTGTTTCTGCCCGCTTCGAATTTCCACTAAGCGGATTTTTTCCGCTTCGACCTTTATTGTAAAATTTCATTAAAATTAAAATTTACGAACGTTAGCGGGTGTTTCTGCCCACTTCGAATTTCCGCTAGGCGGATCTTCCGCTTCGACCGTTATTGTAAAATTTCAATAAAATTAAAATTGACGAACGTTAGCGGGTGTTTCTGCCCGCTTCGAATTTCGACTAAGCGGATCTTTTCCGCTTCGACCGTTATTGTAAAATTTCAATAAAGTTGAAATTGACAAACGTTAGCGGGTGCTTCTGCCCGCTTCGAATTTCCACTGAGCGGATCTTTTCCGCTTCGACCGTTATTGTAAAATTTCAAAATTAAAATTGACGAACGTTAGCGGGTGTTTCTGCCCGCTTCGAATTTCCACTAAGCGGATTTTTTCCGCTTCGACCTTTATTGTAAAATTTCAATAAAATTAAAATTTACGAACGTTAGCGGGTGTTTCTGCCCGCTTCGAATTTCCGCTAGGCGGATCTTCCGCTTCGACCGTTATTGTAAAATTTCAATAAAATTAAAATTGACGAACGTTAGCGGGTGTTTCTGCCCGCTTCGAATTTCGACTAAGCGGATCTTTTCCGCTTCGACCGTTATTGTAAAATTTCAATAAAGTTGAAATTGACAAACGTTAGCGGGTGCTTCTGCCCGCTTCGAATTTCCACTGAGCGGATCTTTTCCGCTTCGACCGTTATTGTAAAATTTCAAAATTAAAATTGACGAACGTTAGCGGGTGTTTCTGCCCGCTTCGAATTTCCACTAAGCGGATCTTTTCCGCTTCGACCGTTATTGTAAAATTTCAATAAAATTAAAATTGACGAAAGTTAGCGGGTGTTTCTGTCCGCTTCCAATTTTTAGACCTATAACTTAAGATGAAGTAGAAATTAGCAGTTATAATTAGTTGAAATTAGAATACCCATAACTTCTTGAAGATTGATGGCGATGGTGGATTTAGGCGTGAATGTACTGCGGTAGGACACGAGGTGAAAGTTTTTTTGAGCTGTCATCTTTTATTACATGTTGTGCTTTTTAAGAAACCTTTTAGAAATTTTTATAATTTTTTTTTATTCGATATAAACTTTTTTGGAACTCAAAAATGTTTTCAGTTGAACGGCTGATATGCTGCAACAAACAAAAATTGTGTTCAGACAGAATTTTCTGGGTTTGGAAAGTGGTACTGCGATTGAAACCAGGTTTCTTGAAAGTCCTTTGTCTGAAATTGAGCAACTGTGGCAAGAAATAAAACAGCTACTTAAAAAAAAAATAGATGGCTTAAGGCAACGAGTAGAAGACCTAGAAGTTGAGTATATTGAGTTCTCGGAAAGCAATGAGGAGTCCAGCTACACGACAACTGCTTCCATATCAAGTGCTGAAAATATGGAGCCGATGAATGGATTTTATTAATTTTTGTTTCCTCAAAGGTGCAGTGTGAAACTTTCGTAGTGTTACTTTGTTTGACTTTGTTTTTCTTATTCTCAGAGCTTGATCTTTTTGATAATGATAGTCGCAAAGCAATTCATTTGGCTGTAGAGTTTGACTGAAATTGTTAGTAATTGTGCATGAAGTTGATGTTTTTTGTCTTTTCGCTTTCTTCGTTGGATTGCAATTGACTCTCAATTAAATGAATGTTGACTCGAACGTCTTTGTCAATTTTCTCCGTTATTTTTTAAATTTCTGGATTGATCTGTTTTTACTGACCTAACGATTTCAGAAATGCCAATGAAAATCGAGTTTGTTTTCCTGACAGCAGGTTGTCAGGTGTTAAAAATTGGGTTATTTGATGGGCGTTGGCTCAAGAGCTTTCAAATAAATGATCGATTGAAATTAGAGATTGATGGAAAAACTAATCTGTTGATCGATGGTGTTGAAATTGAATGCGTGTTGTTAAAACACGGGCCTCCTGCGGCAATGCAAGTTGAATTCGAGCGATACCAAGAAATTTATGGGGCTTTCGCACAACAGTTTGAAAACCCAGTAAGTGGTACCCCACCTACAGGTGCAAAGTGGACCCTCAGCCAAGGTGGGACACCGACTACAAGGCTAGCAACTGCAAGTCCAAGGGTTTTGGTTAGAGCTCCTCTTTTTTCTCTCTGTGAAAGAGTTATCGCAATAAATATAAAACATTTGCTGTCTAAGAAGTCAAAAAAAGATAAACATTGTAATTTTTTGCGAGAAATTTAAGCAGATAAAATATCATAGCGAGTGACTACTGCAATCGTTAAGCTACGATCCAAAAATTTGGTTGATTCGTTATCAGTTCTTTGGTTTTGTCAGTTAAAAACATTCTTGTTTAGAAATGCGCTAATCATGAAAGATTGCTGGAAGTTCTTAATGAGGACAAAAAACTCATCGCAGAGGTTATACAAGCATATTAGAAGACGGTTTTGTCCTGCAACAAAAAGCTGGAGAGCGAGCTCCAGAAATTGAAAACCATTGTAAGAGCTTGCCTCAGTGATACAAAAGTTTTGACCAATTTTTTGGTAGAAGTGGTTTCTAGCAAGTTTTTATAAAGTTTGCTCTATTTTTGCGCTCAGACTTTTCTGTCAAGAAATGTTTATTTTGCCAAGTTTTGGATAGATTCCAAACTATCTGTATTTAGAAAGATCTCAAGAAAGTTGATGCAGACAATGACACAGAAGAGGCAGGTATAGCTATACCAAGTTTTTATGAGGAAGTTGATTTGGATAATTTCCCAACAACTTCAAATCCGGAAGAACTGGGAAGAAATCTGCGAACAGCATTATGGGGCGAGAAGGGTCTACAGAGGGATATCATATCCCCAACCCGAGAAAGCGAAGTGCGGAAGCCTGCATCTCCCAAGAGAACAAAAATCTTTAAAGGTACAATGATCAAAACCTAAGTTGTCAAAAACTGGGTTTCAAGAATAAGTTGTCGGAAGTTCAAACTGATTTTCTCAAATGATTTTTTTCTGTTTTCGTTTTTGAAGTTTTTTGGAACCATTTTTTATGATTGATTTTCCTAAAAAGCTTAGCTTAGGTGTGTTTTCCTCTGCTTAAGGCCTTGTACAGAGACAGTTTCCACATCGTCTTTGGCCAGATGCGTACAATGAAGCTTGTTTGGCTGCCAACAGAGCTGGCATGGATTCACTTCGATACAAGAAACGAAAATCTGATCCTTTTTGGGTGAATCAAATGAGGGAAAAGTTAGAGACCAAGAAAAAGCGACAGGGAAAGAAACTCCCCGAGACTTCTCAAAGTTGTGTAGATTTGAGCGAATCTGAGACCGAAAGCAATGAGTTTCCATGCAATAGTCAGGAGTAGCAATTGTTGCGAGTGATTTTTGAAATTTGAAAAATTGTAATTGAATCAGACGTTAAACACGGTAAATTTGAGTTCCTATAAGTAAGTGTTGTCTTTTGCGGAAGCACGCAAAAGTGTTACAGATGAGAATTTGTGCTACTTTAGTTTTAATTTGTCTTCTTAAAGGTGCTATTTCTCGAATTGGAAGTTTTGGATGAAATCAACTCATTTAAGTTGTTGAAAATCAAATCACTTTTTTTTCAAATGATTTAACACAAGAACAATTTTATGCAAGAAATACTAATTGCAGATTCGCAGAAAAAACATAGAAGTAATTTCGCTCTAGCTAGTTTGAAAGTTTTAAGATAGTTAAGAATGAAGAAAATTGAATTGTAATCAAGATTAGGAACCGTTTGTAGTGATTTTAGAATCGGCTGTTTTTCTTTAGTTCTGTTTTGAAATAAATTGTAATTGAGTCAGACGTTTAACACGAGGTTGATTTGGGTTCCTATATCCTATACGTAAGTGTTGTCTTTAGCAGAAGTACGCCTAAGTGTTACAGATGAGAATTTATGCTAGTTAGTTTCAGTTTGTCTTCTTAAAGGTGCTATTTTTTGTATTGGAAATTTTGGATGAAATCAACTCATTTAGGTTGTTGAAAATCAAGTCTTTTTTTTCAAATAATTTAACACAAGAACAATTTAATGTAAGAAATTCTAATTGCAGATTCGCACACAACATAGAAATAGTTTCGCTCTACTTTGTCTGCAAATTTTTAGATCGTTGAAAATGAAAAAAGACAACTTGAGATCTGAACCAGCGAAAGCCATAACCTATTCGACTCTGAGGCTGAAAGAGAGGATAGTATAAAGGATAGCATTTTGAGGGACAACTTAGCATGGCTTTTTGTGAAAGACAATTTGATTCTTATTACTTACAGCAGCACCAAGTGGCCTAAGAAAATAAAACCCTCAGAAATGTTGAGTTTAATTGAAGGAGAGAGTTACAACCTGCAATTTAAAGACCAATCTGTTTCTTGTCGTTTGTTGTCTAAAAGCAATCATAAAAAACTAGAAGAAGCGATGAAGAGTTTTCAAGCAGAACTAGACGGTGGCAAAAGTCCTTCAGAATTGCGCAAAAAAGTTCTAGCTGCGCCGAAGGCTCCTGTAGTTGATGATGTCAACTTTTTGAGTCGTTCCCGCGCTCCAGTTATGAGCAGCAGAGAAGTCTGCCTAGGACAATCAACTGAGCGGAAGAATTCAAAAAAGGCTAAAGTCGAAAAGTTAACGCGGCCAGCCGTTCTCCAGGGCAGCCAGAACAAGAACATGGTAAAAATTAAAGGTTTTCAATAATTTTAATCACAAACCAGATCATATGGTTCCAGTTGTTTCTAAATCAAAATCAGTCGCCAAATTAAATAAACATTTATGCATACATACATACTTCCATACATAAATACATACATACAAACATACATATATAATAATTTTAATCATCGCAGACGTCAGTGGGTGTTTCTGCTCGCTTCGAGTTTCGAATTTTGGTGTGATTGGAAAATTTGCTCTTTGCGTTTTTAGCAGCCCTCTGACAATCTGAGTTTCTCACAACCTTGCTCCAGTTCTTTACCTCAGATCAGCGCCAACATGGTTTCAAACAGTGGAACCAACAAAAACGATTGCGGCCCCAATTGCTCTTTTTTAAAAGAGTATCTCGATAATCACGTTCTGGAGATGAACGAGTTGATGAAAAGCTTTGAAGAGAAACGAAAGATCGACGACAAGAAGCGCGCAAACCTGTGTGCAAGAAATGACGAGAAAGTTAGATTATTGTTTGCTTAACAATTTGGTATCACCCAGCCTTAATTGCTAGACCTTTTTGGCCTTACCCATGACAACTGGTAGTGACAAGTGGTAGTAGACAAATGAGTTTCTGCAAGAAATAGGCGCAGTGGGTTACATGAAAACTTGTTTCAGACTGCAGAGTTGAAAGAAATTCTCTTTGTTGACCATCACGGCTACCAGAGCATAGACGATCATCCTTCCCGCGGCACATCTATAGTTGCTGTTATACACAACGATGAAGATCTGATGACAATGCATGCCGGATCTGAAGTCGGGAAATTTGCGCGGGCCCTCTTTGAGAAATTGTTGCCAGAAAACGAGCGTGCAGGTGTTATCCTTGAGCCGAGAAGACGTGAAGCTGACGGCCGCAAAGAAGCGCCAAGTGAAATTCTCGAAAAGTTCAGGAGTAGGTTTTTTTAGTAAAACTTATTCGTCAGCTTCACCGTAGGAGTCATCATTGCATAACAGCCTTAAATAGCATGAATTAAGAGATCGATCTTTCCTTGACCTGAAAACCCAAAAACCTAAGTTAATTGATGAGCAAAAAATGACCAGGTTTTTCTGCCTGTTTTAGAAGTTGTAGAGCAAAAACACCCAGATACACCAAAACTGGCTTTCGAGACTGCAAGAAAAGCTGCCAACCAATACGGCAAGGATTGTCGGAAACGACATTCTAGTTTAGAAGCGAATGAGTAGTTGTTTAGAAGATCATTGTTTGTAATGTGAAGGCCATCTCCTTGATCTTGTTTATTGTACTGATACGTTGCTTCCTATTTGTAGAAATACAGTTCCTTAGAAAATACTCGCCTTTCTGCCTTTACTTCTACTCTAGTGTTTAACCTAATTCCCTGTTTAAATCATTTGATATTATATTGTTTAGTTGATGAGTTTGCCGTTTTCTGAAGCTCTGTTTTCGTGTTGTGATCATAAATTCAAAGTTTACTTGATAGTTTTTCATACATACAAAATTAATTTCGTACTTACTTAAATACATACATACATTCAAAACTTTAATAATGTTGAAATACGCAATAAACGTTAGCGGGTGTTTCTGCCCGCTTCGACCGCGGATTTAAAACTTTAAATTTGAAATTCCGGGACTTTAGCGGGTGTTTCTGCACGCTTCGAAGTTTTATTACTTGTTCTGCTTTTAACTTTGTTACTTGTTTAAGTTAATTTTAATAATACTTAAAAACTTTAATAATGTTGAAGTACTTAATACACGTTAGCGGGTGTTTCTGCCCGCTTCGACCGCGGATTTAAAACTTTAAATTTGAAATTCCGGGACTTTAGCGGGTGTTTCTGCACGCTTCGAAGTTTTATTACTTGTTCTGCTTTTAACTTTGTTACTTGTTTAAGTTAATTTTAATAATACTTAAAAACTTTAATAATGTTTAAGTACGCAATACACGTTAGCGGGTGTTTCAGCCCGCTTCGACCGCGGATTTAAAACTTTAAATTTGAAATTCGGGGACGTTAGCGGATGTTTCTGTCCGCTTCGAATTTTTATTACTAGTTCTGCTTTTAACTTTGTTACTTGTTTAAGTTAATTTTAATATTACTTAAAAATTTTAATAATGTTAAAGTACGCAATAAACGTTAGCGGGTGTTTCTGCCCGCTTCGACCGCGGATTTAAATCTTTAAATTTGAAATTCCGAGACTTAAGCGGGTGTTTCTGCACGCTTCGAAGTTTTATTACTTGTTCTGCTTTTAACTTTGTTACTTGTTTAAGTTAATTTTAATAATACTTAAAAACTTTAATAATGTTGAAGTACTTAATACACGTTAGCGGGTGTTTCTGCCCGCTTCGACCGCGGATTTAAAACTTTAAATTTGAAATTCCGGGACTTTAGCGGGTGTTTCTGCACGCTTCGAAGTTTTATTACTTGTTCTGCTTTTAACTTTGTTACTTGTTTAAGTTAATTTTAATAATACTTAAAAACTTTAATAATGTTTAAGTACGCAATACACGTTAGCGGGTTTTCAGCCCGCTTTGACCGCGGATTTAAAACTTTAAATTTGAAATTCGGGGACGTTAGCGGATGTTTCTGTCCGCTTCCAATTTTTATTACTAGTTCTGCTTTTAACTTTGTTACTTGTTTAAGTTAATTTTAATATTACTTAAAAATTTTAATAATGTTAAAGTACGCAATAAACGTTAGCGGGTGTTTCTGCCCGCTTCGACCGCGGATTTAAATCTTTAAATTTGAAATTCCGAGACTTAAGCGGGTGTTTCTGTCCGCTTCGAATTTTTATTACTAGTTCTGCTTTTAACTTTGTTACTTGTTTAAGTTAATTTTAATATTACTTAAAAACTTTTATAATGTTGAAGTACGCAATAAACGTTAGCGGGTGTTTCTGCCCGCTTCGACCGCGGATTTAAAACTTTAAATTTGAAATTCCGGGACTTTAGCGGGTGTTTCTGCACGCTTCGAAGCTTAATTAGATAATAGATAATTTTATGTTAGGTTTGGAGAGTGCTCTTTTGCATACATACGTTAATCCCTTCATGCATTCATTCGTTTATTCATTCATTCACTTTGATTAAATTCTAATTAAGTTTTTCAAGTCATATGATGATAACTTGCGAAGAATTGGTAATTGTGGACGGACAAGTAATGCGTCAAATCTTAAGCAAATTCGATGTAGTTCCTCAAACAATGCTTCCGTTGATCAGTTTTGAAGAGTATGAGAAACGTTTGAAAGCAGACAGACGACTTTTTAAAGCATACTCGTCTTTAAAAGAACTCTATGAGGCCTCTATTGAGAGGGGTTTCAAAATCTTGCCAGACAGTTTCGGGGGCTTTGGCCTCTTCAATCATACAGAAAAGACCTTGAAGCCTTCGCTGGAACCCCTAAGACCTTTTCCTGTTGGGCCTATTGAAAGTGTTCCTCAGGAATTACAAAACGAAATGTCTGATTTGTCAGTCATGCGCGGTGAGTTGGAAAGGGATGAACTAGTGCTATTGGGTCCAATTCGGTTTGCCAACCACTCCTGCTCCCCGAACACCAAATTTTTTATGGGATACACAAGCTCTTTCCTCCCCCACAATAGATGCATTTTTCTCCAAGTTATCAAGTCTATAGAAGTTGGAGAAGAAATCACAGTGAGCTACGGTAACAACTATTTTAAAGATGGCCGATTGAAATGTAGATGTCCGCACAAAGAGAAGCATGAATCATATAATGAAATCTTGCCACCCACGACACCCCGAGAACAACGCCTGGGTGATATTTCGACCCAATCTTTACATGCTTCAGGAAATTCAAGTGAAATTTTTCATTCCGGAGAAAGTTTCGGTTCAAATTATGGAGCAAGTCAATCGAGTGTTGGTACGCCTACCGATTTTGGAAGTGCCATAAAAAGAAAATTCCAGAATCAACGGAAGAGGCGCGTGAAAAGAAGGTTGGTGGACAGTTCAAGTAGACACATTCAAACGTACATACACCAAGTTGATTCTGTGCGTTCCTCAGATGTTGAAACTGAGGAGAATAGTACCCATGGGAGTATGCCTGTTTCTGCTGATGACATAATGTCCGATCCATCTTGTGAAGTTGCTTCTATAGGTGAATCGTCATCGAATCGGCTAGATATCATCTCAGACCACGACAGTGAAGACGTAGTCGACACGGAAAAAGACTGTTACGACCATAGCAAAGATGGCTTTCAATTTTCTTCTCAGCCTCTATTGTGTAATTCAAACGTCACTGTCCATAATGCTGCACTTGGTTTATTTGCAATTTCTGCCCGTTATTGTTTACCCGACGAAGCGCTGTAAGACCTTTTAAAATTTCAAAAGATTATTCATCCAAATGACCGTCTACCTGCTCCAAATTTTTTGAAACAAGAGACAAAGAAACTGACAGAGCAATACATAAAGCACAGAGAGAACAATGGCAATGGGGAAGTTATTTATCTAAATTTTTTCGACAAATTGGTGCAGAATGTTCAAAAGTACATTAATGAAATAGTGAAATACGCAGACCCAGAAACAAAAACAGATCTAAAACTCTCGAGTCTTTTTGAGGAAGGTACAATCCATTTGAAACTTATAATTAACGTTGACGGAGTTCAGGTTCGAGAATCTAGTGATTGCTCCGCTTACCCTCTCTGGGTTGCTTTAGCTGACCTGCCACCAAAACTCAGATCATCATTCGATAATATTTTTCTCTGTTCTTTGTGGTACGGCAAAGGAGAAATTTCGTGGGATCCCATTTTTGATCACTATGCTTCTGAGATTTCAAAAGTAGAGAATATTAAATACAATGAACGTTCGTACCAAATCCGCTTCACTACAATTTTCTTGATTGTCGACCTCGTCTGCAAACATGATGTTCTGAAAATGAAAAAATTCAACGGTTATTATGGCTGTGGGCTTTCTACTATCGTACCCGAATGATCGCACCTTCACAATGAGGAATCCTGCAGAGCATGAGCACTTGGTTAGACTATTTGAGAGCGGAGTCGTTGACGAAAGAAAGGGAAGAAAAGAGAAGGATCCAGAAGTTGACACCTTGGGTGTCAAAGGACGCTCGAAAATTTTCGACATTGTTCCGAACCTGCCATTGACCTGCCCTATAGACACCATGCACCAATGCCTTAAGGGTGTTGCTCATGATGTCATCAAATTTTTCGCTGAACAACTCAGCTCGATTGAAATAGCCGAAATTGACAATGCAACTGAAAAAGTACGTTTACCAAGCGAGTTCAAGCGGTCGATCAGATCACTGCGCTCACTTGATCATTTCAAAGCAAATGAATTGAAAACTTTTCTTCTTTTTTTTTCACCCATAGTTTTTCGTAAGTTTTTCGAAAGTTCTGTCGCCCATGAGACTAACATTCAAAATCTTGATTACCTAGCATTTTCACTACGATCCATGTACGAGAGTGTATCACAAGCAAGCCTATGCGGACATATTTTAGAAGCCTTTTGCTATAATATGTCGTTTCGCTATCCGCTGAAAAAATTTGATTCTATCAATTATCATTTATTAAGACATCTAGCATGGCAGTGCGCTACCTTTGGGCCATTGTGGACTACTTCGGCTACGATGTTTGAGAACGCAAACAACCACCTTATAAGAACTCTGACTGGAACGGTAAATACTTGCAGTCTGATTGTCAGTCGCTATATTCGTAATCGACAACTTGGCAGCTTTGAAACGAAAGAAGACAATCTGACATGTTTTATTAAAAAACTGAAAAACAAACCTAGCGATTTCAAAGAGGACTTGTGCGTAGAAAGGAATGACGTTTTCAATGAGACCCAAGCTAAGTTTCCAGAAGCTCGTTTATTCGGCAGATTTCGAGGGCTGTTCCATCTTGACAGCCAGAGTTATACGAGATCAAACGCTAACAGTTTTGTCGCAATTCGTGAGGATGGTGAGTTTAAGGTGGGTCAGATTCTACTGTTCGTAGATCGAAGTTCAGCGATCTTCTGTTTAGTACAGCTGTACGAGATAATTGAAACAGTCGTTATTGATCTCAGGTCGACAGAATTTGAAAAGGAATCAGGTGTCCTTGAGCCTCTTGCATATCGTGTTACAGAATTGCCTGACATTCAGCTTCTGAGAGTGGATTCAATTCAAAATAAGCTTATCAAGTTTTTCTTCCTGGGCGATCTTTACTTTATCAATGTGCTAAAACATTTCGAGCACGATTAGATTTGAAGGACCGTTTAGTTCTTAAAATTTAATTTTTACTTGTTCTGATAGTTTAGTCGAGATTTGCCTACTTGCGTAGGTTTCTGATAGCAAGGGAACTAAATCAATATTTTGTTTAAGTGGAGCTTCTGAGTGAATTTACTGGTTTCTGAAATTTATTTTCTCAAGAGTACATATATACATTCATTACACATACATACATACTAATTTTAATATTACTTAAAAACTTTAATAATGATGAAATACTCAATAAACGTTAGCGGGTGTTTCTGCCCGCTTCGACTGCGGATTTAAAACTTTAAATTTGAAATTCCGGGACTTTAGCGGGTGTTTCTGTCCGCTTCGAATTTTTATTACTAGTGCTGCTTTTAACTTTGTTACTTGTTTAAGTTAATTTTAATATTACTTAAAAACTTTAATAATGTTGAAGTACGCAATAAACGTTAGCGGGTGTTTCTGCCCGCTTCGACCGCGGATTTAAAACTTTAAATTTGAAATTCCGGGACGTTAGCGGGTGTTTCTGTCCGCTTCGAATTTTTATTACTAGTTCTGCTTTTAACTTTGTTACTTGTTTAAGTTAATTTTAATATTACTTAAAAGTTTTAATAATGTTGAAGTACGCAATAAACGTTAGCGGGTGTTTCTGCCCGCTTCGACCGCGGATTTAAATCTTTAAATTTGAAATTCCGGGACTTTAGCGGGTGTTTCTGCACGCTTCGAAGTTTAATTAGATAATAGATAATTTTATGTTAGGTTTGGAGAGTGCTCTTTGAGCCCTGATTTGTATCTAGTGCTCTCCTCATTTCTCCTATAACCTCTAAACAAAAAAATAGTATCTATTTGTTTAGGTTTGGAGAGTTTTGGAGCTTGGTTTTGTATCTAGTGCTATGCTTATCTCTCCTATAACCTTCAAACAAAAGAAATATCTGTTTGTTTGTTTACATTTGGAGAGAGTTCCTTGAGCCTGGTTGTGTACCTGGTGCTGTGCTCAATTCTCCTAAATCTTTTTGTAACTCCACCACTGCCGGTCCCAAGTCCGGAATGAAAAAGGAGGAGGGTAACATGAACAGAGCATACTGGAAAGAATTCGAAAAGTTGATTATAAATTCAACTATAGAGACTTTTTCCGAAAATTTTTATATTGATTCAATATAATATTGCTTCAAACTTATTTTCATAAATCAAATATGTTCATATTGCTTGATATATATTGCTTCATACGTAAATTTCCGATTAAATCGAATAATTAATTTTAAATAATTTTTAAAAATAGGTCATTTTTATCGGGTCAAGGAGTTGTCCAAACCGAACCAAACTTGGTATGGAGTATCCCCTGTCAATATAGAGTCTGAAACAAAAAGATTTTGCTATAGCTTGCCTAGGAAAAAAGTTAGTTTTTCATACGGAAATTTTGACTTATTCGCTTATTCTATTTTCAAAAATATAGAAATTTCATCGGGTCAAGGAGTTGTTCAAAGTGAACCAAATTGATATCCCAGACTACCAGTACTATTTAGGTTGTTATGCAAAAAGAATGGTTCGCCTAACTTTCCTAGAAAAAAAATTAGTTTTTCATACGGAAATTTGCTATTATTTCAAATAAATAATTTTAAAAATAGGTCTTTTTCATCGGGTCAAGGAGTTGTTCAAAGTGAACCAAATTGATATCCCAGACTACCAGTACTATTTAGGTTGTAATGCAAAAAGAATGGTCCGCCTAACCTTCCTAGAAAAAAAGTTAGTTTTTCATACGGAAATTTGCTATTTTTTCAAATAAATAATTTTAAAAATAGGTCAATTTCGTCGGGTCGAGGAGTTGTCCAAATCAAACCAAAATCGGTATGGAGAATCCCATAGGTATCTAGAGTGTAAAACAAAAAGAATTTCTGCTATAGCTTGCCTAGGAAAAAAGTTAGTTTTTCATACGGAAATTTGCTATTATTTCGTTTAAATTGCAATTATTGAATTTTAAAAATAGGTCTATTTCGTCGGGTCAAGGAGTTGTCCAAATCAAACCAATTTTGGTATGGAGTATCCCCTGTATATATAGAGTCTAAAACAAAAAGAAATTTTGCTATAGCTTGCCTAGGAAAAAAGTTAGTTTTTCATACGGAAATTTTGACTTATTCGCTTGTTCTATTTTCAAAAATATAGTATTTTCATCGGGTCAAGGAGTTGTTCAAAGTGAACCAAATTGATATCCCAGACTACCACTACTATTTAGGTTGTTATGCAAAAAGAATGGTTCGCCTAACTTTCCTAGAAAAAAAATTAGTTTTTCATACGGAAATTTGCGATTATTTCAAATAAATAATTTTAAAAATAGGTCTTTTTCATCGGGTCAAGGAGTTGTTCAAAGTGAACCAAAGTGATATCCCAGACTACCAGTACTATTTAGGTTGTAATGCAAAAAGAATGGTCCGCCTAACCTTCCTAGAAAAAAGTTAGTTTTTCATACGGAAATTTGCTATTTTTTCAAATAAATAATTTTAAAAATAGGTCAATTTCGTCGGGTCGAGGAGTTGTCCAAATCAAACCAAACTCGGTATGGAGAATCCCATAGGTATCTAGAGTGTAAAACAAAAAGAATTTCTGCTATAGCTTGCCTAGGAAAAAAGTTAGTTTTTCATACGGAAATTTTGACTTATTCGCTTATTCTATTTTCAAAAATATAGAAATTTCATCGGGTTAAGGAATTGTTCAAAGTGAACCAATTTGATATCCCAGACTACCAGTGCTATTTAGATTGTAATGCAAAAAGAATGGTCCGCCTAACCTTCCTAGAAAAAAAGTTAGTTTTTCATACGGAAATTTGCTATTATTTCGTTTAAATTGCAATTATTGAATTTTAAAAATAGGTCTATTTCGTCGGGTCAAGGAGTTGTCCAAATCGAACCAATTTTGGTATGGAGTATCCCCTGTATATATAGAGTCTAAAACAAAAAGAAATTTTGCTATAGCTTGCCTAGGAAAAAAGTTAGTTTTTCATACGGAAATTTTGACTTATTCGCTTATTCTATTTTCAAAAATATAGTATTTTCATCGGGTCAAGGAGTTGTTCAAAGTGAACCAAATTGATATCCCAGACTACCAGTACTATTTAGGTTGTTATGCAAAAAGAATGGTTCGCCTAACTTTCCTAGAAAAAAAATTAGTTTTTCATACGGAAATTTGCTATTATTTCAAATAAATAATTTTAAAAATAGGTCTTTTTCATCGGGTCAAGGAGTTGTTCAAAGTGAACCAAATTGATATCCCAGACTACCAGTACTATTTAGGTTGTAATGCAAAAAGAATGGTCCGCCTAACCTTCCTAGAAAAAAAGTTAGTTTTTCATACGGAAATTTGCTATTTTTTCAAATAAATAATTTTAAAAATAGGTCAATTTCGTCGGGTCGAGGAGTTGTCCAAATCAAACCAAACTCGGTATGGAGAATCCCATAGGTATCTAGAGTGTAAAACAAAAAGAATTTCTGCTATAGCTTGCCTAGGAAAAAAGTTATTTTTTCATACGGAAATTTTGACTTATTCGCTTATTCTATTTTCAAAAATATAGAAATTTCATCGGGTTAAGGAGTTGTTCAAAGTGAACCAATTTGATATCCCAGACTACCAGTGCTATTTAGATTGTAATGCAAAAAGAATGGTCCGCCTAACTTTCCTCGAAAAAAAGTTAGTTTTTCATACGGAAATTTTGACTTATTCGCTTATTCTATTTTCAAAAATATAGAAATTTCATCGGGTCAAGGAGTTGTTCAAATCGATTTAAACTCGGTATGGAGAATCCCATAGGTACCTAGAATGTAAAACGAAAAGAATTTCTGCTATAGCTTGCCTAGAAAAAAGTTGGGTTTTCATACGGAAATTTGCTATTATTTCGAATAATTTTGCGAGTATTATTTTAAAAATAGGTCTATTTCGTCGGGTCAAGGAGTTGTCCAAACCGAACCAATTTTGGTATGGAGTATCCCTTGTATATAAAGAGTCTAAAACAAAAAGAAATTTTGCTATAGCTTGCCTAGGAAAAAAGTTAGTTTTTCATACGGAAATTTTGACTTATTCGCTTATTCTATTTTCAAAAATATAGTATTTTCATCGGGTCAAGGAGTTGTTCAAAGTGAACCAAATTGATATCCCAGACTACCAGTACTATTTAGGTTGTTATGCAAAAAGAATGGTTCGCCTAACTTTCCTAGAAAAAAAATTAGTTTTTCATACGGAAATTTGCTATTATTTCAAATAAATAATTTTTAAAATAGGTCTTTTTCATCGGGTCAAGGAGTTGTTCAAAGTGAACCAAATTGATATCCCAGACTACCAGTACTATTTAGGTTGTAATGCAAAAAGAATGGTCCGCCTAACCTTCCTAGAAAAAAGTTAGTTTTTCATACGGAAATTTGCTATTTTTTCAAATAAATAATTTTAAAAATAGGTCAATTTCGTCGGGTCGAGGAGTTGTCCAAATCAAACCAAACTCGGTATGGAGAATCCCATAGGTATCTAGAGTGTAAAACAAAAAGAATTTCTGCTATAGCTTGCCTAGGAAAAAAGTTAGTTTTTCATACGGAAATTTTGACTTATTCGCTTATTCTATTTTCAAAAATATAGAAATTTCATCGGGTTAAGGAGTTGTTCAAAGTGAACCAATTTGATATCCCAGACTACCAGTGCTATTTAGATTGTAATGCAAAAAGAATGGTCCGCCTAACTTTCCTCGAAAAAAAGTTAGTTTTTCATACGGAAATTTTGACTTATTCGCTTATTCTATTTTCAAAAATATAGAAATTTCATCGGGTCAAGGAGTTGTTCAAATCGATTTAAACTCGGTATGGAGAATCCCATAGGTACCTAGAGTGTAAAACAAAAAGAATTTCTGCTATAGCTTGCCTAGAAAAAAAGTTGGGTTTTCATACGGAAATTTGCTATTGTTTCGAATAATTTTGCGAGTATTATTTTAAAAATAGGTCTATTTCGTCGGGTCAAGGAGTTGTCCAAACCGAACCAATTTTGGTATGGAGTATTCCCTGTATATATAGAGTCTAAAACAAAAAGGAATTTTGCTATATCTTGCCTAGGAAAAAAGTTAGTTTTTCATACGGAAATTTGCTATTATTTCAAATAAATAATTTTAAAAATAGGTCTATTTCGTGGAGTCGAGGAGTTGTCCAAATCGAACCAAACTCGATATGGAGAATCCCATAGGTACCTAGAGTGTAAAACAAAAAGAATTTCTGCTATAGCTTGCCTAGAAAAAAAGTTGGTTTTTCATACGGAAATTTGCTATTATTTCGAATAATTTTGCGAGTATTATATTAAAAATAAGTCTATTTCGTCGGGTCAAGGAGTTGTCCAAATCGAACCAATTTTGGTATGGAGTATCCCCTGTATATATAGAGTCTAAAACAAAAAGGAATTTTGCTATATCTTGCCTAGGAAAAAAGTTAGTTTTTCATACGGAAATTTTGACTTATTTGCTTATTCTATTTTCAAAAAAATAGAATTTTCATCGGGTCAAGGAGTTGTTCAAAGTGAACCAAATTGATATCCCAGACTACCAGTACTATTTAAATTGTTATGCAAAAAGAATGGTTTGCCTAACTTTCCTAGAAAAAAATTAGTTTTTCATACGGAAATTTGCTATTATTTCAAATAAATAATTTTAAAAATAGGTCTTTTTCATCGGGCCAAGGAGTTGTTCAAAGTGAACCAATTTTGGTATGGAGTATCCCCTGTATATATAGAGTCTAAAACAAAAAGAAATTTTGCTATAGCTTGCCTAGGAAAAAAGTTAGTTTTTCATACGGAAATTTTGACTTATTCGCTTATTCTATTTTCAAAAATATAGAATTTTCATCGGGTCAAGGAGTTGTTCAAAGTGAACCAAATTGATATCCCAGACTACCAGTAATATTTAGGTTGTAATGCAAAAAGAATGGTCCGCCTAACCTTCCTAGAAAAAAAGTTAGTTTTTCATACGGAAATTTGCTATTATTTCGTTTAAATTGCAATTATTTAATTTTAAAAATAGGTCTATTTCGTCGGGTCAAGGAGTTGTCCAAATCAAACCAATTTTGGTATGGAGTATCCCCTGTATATATAGAGTCTAAAACAAAAAGAAATTTTGCTGTAGCTTGCCTAGGAAAAAAGTTAGTTTTTCATACGGAAATTTTGACTTATTCGCTTATTCTATTTTCAAAAATATAGTATTTTCATCGGGTCAAGGAGTTGTTCAAAGTGAACCAAATTGATATCCCAGACTACCAGTACTATTTAGGTTGTTATGCAAAAAGAATGGTTCGCCTAACTTTCCTAGAAAAAAAATTAGTTTTTCATACGGAAATTTGCTATTATTTCAAATAAATAATTTTAAAAATAGGTCTTTTTCATCGGGTCAAGGAGTTGTTCAAAGTGAACCAAATTGATATCCCAGACTACCAGTACTATTTAGGTTGTAATGCAAAAAGAATGGTCCGCCTAACCTTCCTAGAAAAAAAGTTAGTTTTTCATACGGAAATTTGCTATTTTTTCAAATAAATAATTTTAAAAATAGGTCAATTTCGTCGGGTCGAGGAGTTGTCCAAATCAAACCAAACTCGGTATGGAGAATCCCATAGGTATCTAGAGTGTAAAACAAAAAGAATTTCTGCTATAGCTTGCCTAGGAAAAAAGTTAGTTTTTCATACGGAAATTTTGACTTATTCGCTTATTCTATTTTCAAAAATATAGAAATTTCATCGGGTTAAGGAGTTGTTCAAAGTGAACCAATTTGATATCCCAGACTACCAGTGCTATTTAGATTGTTATGCAAAAAGAATGGTCCGCCTAACCTTCCTAAAAAAAAGTTAGTTTTTCATACGGAAATTTCTAATTATTTCGTTTAAATTGCAATTATTGAATTTTAAAAATAGGTCTATTTCGTCGGGTCAAGGAGTTGTCCAAATCGAACCAAATTGATATCCCAGACTACCAGTAATATTTAGGTTGTAATGCAAAAAGAATGGTCCGCCTAACCTTCCTAAAAAAAAGTTAGTTTTTCATACGGAAATTTGCTATTATTTCGTTTAAATTGCAATTATTGAATTTTAAAAATAGGTCTATTTCGTCGGGTCAAGGAGTTGTCCAAATCGAACCAAATTGATATCCCAGACTACCAGTACTATTTAGGTTGTTATGCAAAAAGAATGGTTCGCCTAACTTTCCTAGAAAAAAATTAGTTTTTCATACGGAAATTTGCTATTATTTCAAATAAATAATTTTAAAAATAGGTCTTTTTCATCGGGTCAAGGAGTTGTTCAAAGTGAACCAAATTGATATCCCAGACTACCAGTAATATTTAGGTTGTAATGCAAAAAGAATGGTCCGCCTAACCTTCCTAGAAAAAAGTTAGTTCTTCATACGGAAATTGGCTATTATTTCGTTTAAATTGCAATTATTGAATTTTAAAAAAAGGTCTATTTCGTCGGGTCAAGGAGTTGTCCAAATCGAACTAAATTGATATCCCAGACTACCAGTACTATTTAGGTTGTTATGCAAAAAGAATGGTTCGCCTAACTTTCCTAGAAAAAAATTAGTTTTTCATACGGAAATTTGCTATTATTTCAAATAAATAATTTTAAAAATAGGTCCTTTTCATCGGGTCAAGGAGTTGTTCAAAGTGAACCAAATTGATATCCCAGACTACCAGTACTATTTAGGTTGTAATGCAAAAAGAATGGTCCGCCTAACCTTCCTAGAAAAAAAGTTAGTTTTTCATACGGAAATTTGCTATTATTTCAAATAAATAATTTTAAAAATAGGTCTTTTTCATCGGGTCAAGAAGTTGTTCAAAGTGAACCAAATTGATATCCCACACTACCAGTAATATTTAGGTTGTAATGCAAAAAGAATGGTCCGCCTAACCTTCCTAGAAAAAAAGTTAGTTTTTCATACGGAAATTTGCTATTATTTCGTTTAAATTGCAATTATTGAATTTTATTTAATGGTTTATATAATTGTTTTATTTATTGTTTGCTTTTATTTTCTTTGGAGATAGAGTTTAGACCTGGTTTTTTGGCCAGTGCTTTGCTCAAAAATCTCCTATAGTTGAATGTTCGTAACTCCGCCGTAGCCGGTCCCCAGCCCGGTTGAGATAAGGAGGAGGGAAACACACCCAAATCATAATGGAAAAATCTCATAAGTTGATTTTTTAAAATCAAATTGAGATATTTCCGACACTACTGTAGCTAAATTTATAGACTCATTTAGTGCATCTGATCAGACTACCGCGTGCTTTCGAGACGGTTTAAGGGCCGAGGATTTTGCCCAAAATAACGGGGAAAAGAGTGTAAAGAGTGTAAAAATAATATTTTTACACCGTTAGTGCCCCCCTAACTAAGGGTTTAATAACGGGGAAAATAGTGTAAAGAGTGTAAAAATAATGTTTTTACACCGTTAGTGCCCCCCTTATTAAGGGTGGAATTACATATTAAAGTGTAATTTACGGGTGTAAATTATAGAAAAAGAGTGTAAAAAAGAGTGTAACAATAAGTTTTAACGGTGTAACAAAGAGTGTAACAATAAGTTTTAACGGTGTAATAAAGAGTGTAAAAATAAGTTTTAACGGTGTAATAAAGAGTGTAAATTTAAGTTTCAACAGTGTAATCAAAAGAGTGTAAAAATAAGTTATTCCACTCTTTTTCCACCGTTAAATCTTAAAATTACACCGCTAAAATTACACTCTAACAGGGAATTTCACCCTTAATAAGGGGGGCACTAACGGTGTAAAAATATTATTTTTACACTCTTTACACTCTTTTCCCCGTTATTTTTGGGCAAAATCCTCGGCCCGGGTAGAAGTTGGCAATATTTGATTTTTAATTGACTTGCAACTTTTTGCATGTATTGCCAGTCCTGTTCTCATCCAATGGGAGGAAGATCAGATCAAATTATTCCAAATTGACACAAAGAGTCAACAGAACAGTTAATACAAATAATACTCAACACTGAAAAGGCACTAATCACTCAATATACTATGTGTTTCAACTGAAACGATGGTTGTTGACAAATGAGGCCTTTTTAATCAAATTTAAATTTTGGTGAATTAAAAGCAGACAAATGACCTCTAAATTTAGATGATATGCTCTCACCTGTTTGTTCAGGACATGTAGTAGATGCGAGGGTTGAGAGGAGGAAAAAGGCTAAACACAAAGAAAGCAACAACATTTTAGGGGGAAACAGCCGAGATAAATAGCTTCGCTGCAAAATTCAAAGTTTCGAGAAAATTTTTAAAATTTTTGAATTTTTTGCTGTGACTAATTTTGAAAACTGTTTGAAAAATAATCAGCATCAATTAAACTATGGAATGGGAGATATCAAATGTAGCAAATATCTTTAGAGCAAGGGAAATATGTTATTATGTATTCTGTTGCAAGGTTTTCAACAGTAAGATCTGTAGGTATGGTCAAATATCAATGATTGATCACTTTAAACTGTTAGTTGTTGAATGATAATACAGCTGCTGCCTGTCAATACACCTGGACAACTGATAACTCAGGCTAACTTTTGATATATTTCAGATCAAATAGAGTGAGAAGAAAAGAAAAGATAAACAGAGACAATTGTCAATTAAAAGTAAAACAATTTTTGTCATTTGTAAATAAATTAACTCTATCAATTCAAAGATATATGCAACACTAGGGAAACAAGATTTATTCTTATTTAATGACAGAGTTACTTCAGGTCCAGGTCTCAGAACAAAGTGACCTCTGATCAGACAATGTTTGAGCCCATGCCAGGATGTTCGGCCTACCAATTGAATAGTCTGAAATAACTTGGGCTACATGAAAGCGTGGACACCCAGGATGAAGTCCGCGACCCAAGACAGGTATTGGCCACACCGAACATACCCAAAACAGGCATTGACCAGACCGATAATACCCAAAGATAGGTATTGGCCAGACCGAGCAGACTTTGGCCACCATTGGCCAGACTGAACAGACTTTGGACACCATTGGCCTGACCAGACTGACCAGACATTGTCCAGACCATTGGGCAGACCGAACAGACCTTAGGCCAGACCATCGGCCAGACCGTTGTCCAGACTAATGGCCAGACCGAACAGACCTTAGGCCAGACCGTTGTCCAGACCGTAGGCCAGACCATCCGCCAGACCGTTGTCAAGATTAATGGCCAGACCGAACAGACCGTAGGCCAGACCATTGTCCAGACCGTAGGCCAGACCATCCAACAGACCGTTGTCCAGCCCAATGGCCAGACCGAGCAGACCCTACGCCAGAACCTTGTCCAGACCGTAGGCCAGACCATCCGCCAGACTGTTGTCAAGATTAATGGCCAGACCGAACAGACCTTAGGCCAGACCATTGTCCAGACCGTAGGCTAGACCATCCACCAGACGGTTGTCCAGACCATTGGCAAGACCGAACAGACTCATTTAAACGTGTATAAGCATCCAATAAAATTTATAATTTATTCATTTCATTTCTTTGAATGACAAATGAATATGAGATTTTAAAAAGAAATTATTGAAAAAAACCGTCGATTTAAAGACAAATGCAAATTTCAAAAGAAGGTTAATGAAGTATTCTAATCATCTAGAAGTAGATGTCGTTTACCATTTATGGGCTGCTATTTTGAATAACAGTCAATACAGCACGCATTTATACAATTTGGCTCTTAATTGTCTGGACCTCTAGGCCTTGAAATTAGGTAATGGCCAAACCGAACAGACCGAAATATGGGTGTTGGCCAGACCGAACAGACAGAAAAATGGGTATTGGCCAGACCGAACAGACCGAAATATGGGTATTGGCCAGACCGAACAGATCAAAATATGGGTACTGGCCAGACCGAAATTTGGGTATTGGCCAGACCCAACAGGCCGAAATTTTGGTATTGGCCAGACCGAAATATGGGCATTGGCCAGACCGAACAGACCGAAATATGGGTATTGGCCAGACCGAACAGGCCAAAATATGGGTACTGGCCAGACCGAACAGACCGAAATATGGGTATTGGCCAGACCGAAATATGGGTATTCGCCAGACCGAACAGACTAAAATTGCCATTGGCCAAACGGAAGTCGCGACCCAAATTTTTTCCAGACCATTGTGGACGGTCGCACCGGACCCCCCTGTCTGCGACCCAAGTCGGTCTGGCCAATACCTGTCTTGGGTCGCGGACTTCATCCTGGGCATTGGTGTGGACATGAGGAGAGATTGTTTCGGTCCTATAAGGCATCTCATCGTGAGCAACCTTTAAAATCAACTATTAAAATTCAAGAGAAGTCAGTTTGTGGAATGGAATTTGAAAGATGTAGATGAAATTCGTCAAGCCATGATTCAGATTAACATATGCACGAACGCCTTTTCGGTCTCCTTTCACAACTCTTCCAAGTTTACAATGAAATCTTCCATATCTCCCAGTCGTATTTGTGACAATAGAATAAGAGTTCAAAAGAATAGAAATACAACAATTTACCTTTCACTTGTTATCTTCGAACAAAGATCAAATGACCTTAGAACAAATTCCACGAGTTTCGTCTCGGAACAAACATTACAAGAACTGTCGTTAAGTACAGTCGCGAATTGTATATATATATATATATATATATATATATATATATATATATATATATATATATATATTCCCGCTAATTAGGGGTGGATAAAGGGTAAAACCTCATCCCGGGTGTAAAATTGATGAAACCTCTCGGAAAAGCTGTGGGTGGAATTTTTCGCTATCTACAAAGTTTTCTTCAAATCGGAGAAAACAGAAACTTTCAATATTTGGACTTGCGTTCGGTTTTTTTATGTAAAAAGTAACTGGTTTCTTCATAATTTCTCTCTCTCTCTCTCTCTCTCTCTCTCTGTGTGCGTGTGTGTGTGTCTCTTCATTGATTTCCATTCAGCTGTCTCTATTGCACTTACAATTTTACATTGCCGTTATTTTATCTTATTTCTCTCAAGTTTCATTTTTGCCTGTGTTGGTTTCTCATTATGATATCGTAGTAATAGGTATCAATTTCTTCCCCAAGACTTATAATTGGACCTATTTAACAATTTCAGTTTTAATACTAATTGTTTTAATGATTCTTAAATGAACATCAAAAAAACATTTTTTCAATTATCTCCTTTTTTGTTCTCTTTTTTGTCGTCATGTAACTCAATCTCATCAATAAGAAACCTCGACTAGTTTTGTTGACTCAAACATCATTTCCTCTGTTGCTTATATGTTTTGACTGATGGCTTCTACCGTTTTTTATTTCATAACAAATACTCTACTCTTCGACACTGTTTTTTATTGGGCTTCTGTTTTGTCTTTTCAACCTAATTTCTTTTAACCAAAACCCGTTGATGTTCAGACGATAAGCAAGTGATGATTTATGTTTCCAGCAGATAACCTCTTATAATTATATTGACTTCAACACTACGATGTCGTTAATTTTTTTGGTGAAATGTTGGCTTATGACTGTTATTACTTTTAAAAATATTTGTTTTCAAAAACTTTTGGATATTAGAGCTTCGTCATTTTTGATATCAATTCTCTGTAAGGACAAGTTCCAACTTGTTGCCAGTGAGCTATAGATTAATCTATATAACGGTTTTTTTTTCAACCATTTGCTTCTTGGCTGGGTTACTAGATTTCACAAAAGCATTGAATTTCATTTATTTGTATATTTTACAGAATTGTTGTTTTCCTTTTGATTTTTGACATTATTGGGAGGTCCCAATGGCTTTGAAAGATTGCGCAATTGAACATTTTTAAGGTTCTTAGTGACAAGATTTTCGTTTTAACGGTTTCACTTCGATTTTTTTTAATATTGCCGATATTTGTCCTTCTTTTTGCATGACGTAAAGTGGATAAGACAGGTCTCAGTTGCTTCCTAGGGAGATATAATTTAAAATTTTAGTGACTTCAGTTACTATATAATGATTTTAATCACTGAACTTTTTTATTTTTAAAAATAGAAACGTATTTTTGAACTTCACTCTGCTCTTTTTGTTGACCTGTTACCCAAACGCATTGAGGACAGGTCCCATGTCCTTACTAACGAAGTATAGGATATTTTTCATTCAAGCAGGTGTTATGCGATGGGAGGTTAATTTTGTTAATATTTTTTAAAAAAATTTCGACATCGAGTTTTGGTCGTACTTAATATTTGTTATTTCATTTCTATGATTGTTTTTCTATTAGCGATATTAACAACGGCCCTCTTAACAAGTTTCATTGGCCCTCTAAAGTGGCATTTTGCTTCTCCATTCGTGGCTTGTTGAACGATATATATGTTTTTGAAAGTTTCCTATCTCTTCGTCATTTGGTAGACAATTAAGTCAAGAATGTGGTTGAGGTGGTTCGTAACATTGTGCGAACGCACATTATCAAGCCTCCTTGTCTCCACTAGTTTTGGTGACTTGCTTAGAGATTTGCAAAGCTCTAACAGCACTAAACAGACACTGAATTGTCTCAAGTTTTATCAACTTATCCCGCTGTTGAAAACAAAAAGCAGAAACGTCCGACCATGCCACAATAGCACCATCAGAGAAGACAAGCTGCAGCCGAGTAACTGCCAGCAAACATTGTTTGGGATTGACTAACAGTTTCAAAAAATGTCAACTGAGCCTCTGTCATATTGCTATTCTCTCTCTCACTCTCACTTTCGTATATAATTTATATGATAATTAATATTTGACATTTTTCAACCAAAAACAGTTGCTTCACAAACCTTTTTGCGGATTGGTTTACATTTCAAACGAAACAAGGAAAAGATTGCAAGCGGCTACTATCAATTGCTACTATCAGTGAAACAAATAGAAAAACATAAATTAATATTAAACAACAGGGCTCGCTTAGTACAGTGCGCTGCACAGAATGTTCACAGAATGAGAGTTGAAAAAATTAAGTGAAAGAAGAAATATCAAAATGATTTTGTTAATTCGTCTGTTTTCCCTTGATTTTCTGACAAGAAACAATTAACAATTGAATACAATTAAAAGTTGTTTTCTCTTTAACTTTTGCAGAAACTTAATATTTTTTCGCCAACTGAACTTAATAGGTTATGGGTTTCGCCTTTTTCATTTTTAATTAAAACGTTTATATAATTTTGATGTAGATTGATTTGCGGAGGAAATAATTTTTTTAAAAATTAAGTAGAATGAGCGAAGTTGGCAAATATGAATAAAACGAAATAATATTTTTTTGACGAATCAAAAAATAAGTGAAATACAGTTCAAGGAATTGGACAACCTAAAGAACTTAGACGATCAGCTTCCATAGTAAAAAGAGCCATAATCTACTTTCCCCAAATTCAAAATCTATTTAAAAGATTGGGTGGTCTAAATTGTACGGTCCAAAAACGTCATCCTAAGAGAGCATAACGTAATGGATTTACTATAGCCCATTTCAACTTTTTCTTTATAAAAACAAATGAGACAAAGTAAGGGACAAGTCCTTGGTCAAAAAAGATTTGAACTGATGAATTGAAAGTAAATGCCTTCGAAGTCATTGAGACACGCAATTGGATTTTCAAACTATACATAGTTACCAAGTCATCAATCATTAGAAAACACGTTTCCGCTTTAACAATTAGAGTGTCACGTAACGAAATTAACAATAATTGAAGGCAAAGAGCAAAAACGAAAAATTTTGAAACTAAATGGGATCCCAGTCAATAACGTAACTATCTGTAAATTAGAACTATTGAAAAGAAACAAATAGTTCACACTAATAAGAGAGCAGGTGAGACCTATCGTCAATGAGACTAAGTGACCAGATTGCAAAAAAACTTAAAAATGGTCTAACACAAAAGAAAATTCGCACATTTTTCAAAAAGTGGCATCAAAACCGTTAAAAGAGTTGGATACTTAAAAAAATGATGAATTATGAATCGAATTAGTCAACACAAGACTCCAAATTGAAATGATGCGACTTGATGAGGACTAAGTGAGAGAACAAGAAAAACAAACACAATAATGGCAAAACCAAAAATAATGCTTTGATTTTTTTCCACAAAAAGCAATTGATGTTAAGTTGAACCATTTGAAATTGAATCGTGAGCAAAATCAATTGCTCCTGCTTAGAGGAGTCATTGAGACCTGTCATTAGAGATTTAGGCAACAGAATAACGAAACAAACTACAAGGATTGCAGAATTTAAAAAATTAACGGGTGCCGGAGTCGTTAGTTGAATTATATTCGACTTTAAATCATTGAACAATTACTATCTTTTGATAAGAATGAAGTATAAATTAAAAATCATGAAAATGGGCGAATCCGAAGAAATTGTTCCAAATTTTCAAAAGCAAGTCAACTTTCTTGAATGTGCGTTTCGTTGAATGTTCTTTAAATCTTGGCACTTTTATCAATTAATTCAGCTGTTTCATTACTGAATGATTAGAGAACTTACTGTGCCACTAAAATTCTAACAGTGCTCAGTATCCGTCTTGCTTATTGATATCAAGTGGTTTTTTTTTCAAAAAAAAAGTTGCGTTTCAAACCGAGCAACTGAAAAGGAAATAAAGGCTTTAGTTTAAGTTTTTTACTACATTATTATTCTAAAATATTTTGCAGTCCAATTTCACGTAAGTTTAATGATCATGTTTTAACATTGGTTTGATGGAGACTTACAAGCTACAGTATATATAATTCGTTAGACATACAAATTCTTTAGCTGTTCTGCTCAAAAATGTTGAATGTTGAATTTCAGGAAGTTCTATCAATCACAATGTCCATGCAGACTTTATTAGGGGGTTTCTATTCAAGTTCAGCTCTGTGCGGTGTACTATTTCAAAAGTTAGGCTCAGCAATTCAAATAAATTTATTGATAAATTCTACAAATACATAAAAACGTATACAGACAAAAACTGATGCCATCAAAAGTTTAACTTGATTCGCAAGTTTTCAAAAGGTTTGAAACATCTGTTTCTTTGACTACCTTAAAAAGTCAAAAATTACTTTGAATTTAAACTCTTTTCAAAACTTCTAAATTGCAAGTTTTAATTTCCTGTACAGTCTCTGGGGTGATATGTTGCTGAGCTTTAATTTGACGCATTTGCTTTTAAAAAGATTCGAAAATCCAAATATTAAAAGTAGGGTATAGTCACACGAAACGTACGTTCATAAACCACTGAAAACAACACAATATATGTTTGAAACTATTTAGGAAATTGAAATCGGATCTATTTTGTTTTGCCTGGGCTGTTTTACTGGGCTTATATCTTTTACGCCCCCGCCTCACGTGCTATTTTTTTACATAGCAACGTGCTATATATATAACATTTAATTTGTTAATTTGTAACGGGGGGGGGGGGGGGGGTTTGGGGGTAAAAACACGGGGGGGGGGGGGGGGGGGAGGGGGCAAACAGAATAGATCCTTGAAATGTATAATTCTATCATCAGAATATTGGTGCTCCATTCTCGTATTGCACAGCGGGTGTTGTCTCTATGTCCATCTGGTCTCCTTCAGAGCTGACTGATCTTGACAGCTGTTGGTGACCTTTGTTCACTCTGTTGACACTGCCTGATGAAAGTGAAGGGGAGGAAGCTGGTTTGCTGTAGCTTGCACTGGGACCTGAGGGTACACACATAATTAAGCGCCATAAGTGACGGTTGGGTACATGAAAAACTATGAATCAAAACTATAATACAAATTTTTCAATCAACACTTAGCAGCACCCGCAACAAGAACAAAAAGCACTCGATTGTATTGATTTACATTATCAATTGATATACATTACGGTACTGTTTTTTAGATAATTCTTCAATTATTTATATCAATTTCAAACGTTTTATAAAGTATAACATGGCAAAATCGTTTATAGTGAAAACCCAGCAAATCAAGCTTAAAATCGTTTAAATTTTTAATCCATCCACAAAAAATTTCTCATTGAATGCAAGTCAGGATCTAATTGATATCTGTTCAAGCAGAATTTGACCAGAAAAGGTTGAAAATTATTTCTTTTCCTCAATTTTTAAACAATTAGGTCAATCCAACTTTTGATGTCAAACGCGTGAAAGCGTGTTTCATTTTCCTGCCTTTGAACAAAAAAATTCTGTTCTTATTGATTCTGTAAATTGTCGCGTTCGTATTGGTTGACGTGAGTGCACACCTGTAATTAGGTACGCAAACATTTTTTTTGACAAACTCTTAACAAGTTAATTGTAGGTCAATCCAAATCTTGATGAGAACGCGTGAAAGCTTATTTATTGTCCTGGTTTGAAGCACCGGTTCAAGAAAAAAAATCGTCCTTATTAAATCTTTAATGTGCCAAGTTGGAAGTGGTTTACCAAAGTGTGGGAGCTGATTTTGGGAGGTTCTTTGGAATTCTAATTAGCTTTGTCACAGTTCTTTGAGACAATTTTTCAAGACAATTTAAAAATGGCTTTCGCACTTCAATTGATCGTCAATGTGAAGTCGACTATTTGACTGCTATTTCTCAAATGATGTCAAATTATCTACCCTGAATATCTATTTACCTTCCGTTTTTAACGGTATAACCAACACTATTTGATAAAATTTTCCACGAAGTTACTCAATTCGTTCACTGACAGACAACTTATAATCAAATAAAATGCACAGAGCTCAAATGCCAAGTATTTTAGCTTAGTTTGCAAAATTTTATTATAAATTTAATCAAAAGCCATTTAGAGATCAAGAAAGGCTACTAAATCAAACTTTTCTCCGTCTGTTGCTAGTCTACTAAAAACTGTAATGCATATTATCGCATCAATAGTTGGAAACTTTTCGATTAGAAACGTGCAGATTTTTAGTAAGAAAAAATTTTTTATTGAACTAAATGTTTATTTCGTTCCTTAGAAAAAAAAATGCCCAAATAAGATGGCGTTAATGGTATCCGACGACAATTAGTGATTACTGTTTCCCAACAAGTGGAATGACGAAAGCTTTTCAAAGTAACGTCTTTCGAAAGATAAATAATGCAGTTGTTCATAATATGTAGTATGACATGTACAACAACCGGACCATAATCTTTCATTCTCAGATCTGTATTGAAAAGAACCGAGAGGTTTATTTTTACCTAACAATTTTATTGCATCGTTCCATTCCTCAGCACTAATGAAGAGGAACCAAAAATTTAAGTACAGCATGAATGGAGGATAGCTTTTAACAAGAGCACGGCTCTATCCAAGCATGGAAAATCAAATATGAAGCACGTTGGCATTTTTTTATTAATGAGGGAAATAAGTTATTGCAGCAATGAATATTAGGTTTAATTCAGTTCATGTCATCTCATTAATAAAAAGCCTGTCTTTCCATTGCCTTGTGCAGCTTGCATTAGATTTGGATAAAACTTATTAATCTCATCATTGTAAATCAATTTGTTCTGCGATTAAACAAGTTCTCGTATTTCCCATCGTTTAAAAAAAATTTATTTAGTCCAAAGTTCTTTAGTGTGGTAGGAAAACCCGTCGCCATGTTTTTGTTGTTTCGGACATTTTTAATGGAGCATTTAAAGGCAAAAAATGCACTAGGACAACTGTAATTATAGCCAGCATTACGCCAGGACCTGTCGTTTGTTAGAACAATTTAAAGTTTCTAATTCTTTATTTAACTATTTTTTTCCAAGTTTCTGAAATAGTAATAGTTTTATTTAGTTTTATTAGGTTTAAAATTTCAAAAAAAAACTCACGGTGCCAAAATGAGCACCTCACCTAAAATAGCCCTACAGCATGGTGAAGATTGTTTCATAACACACTCATCAGCAATAACACAATCAGTTATATTTTAGATATGCGAAGTCAGGTCTATAGGTTCAGCCATATTTTATATTCCGAATGTTTTTTTCACACAGCAGTTACTGCTTTAAACTTTTCATATTGTGTTTCTTTTTAATCTTCCGTTTTCATGGTATTTATGTTGATAACCCACTCGTCTATGAAAGATCACGCTAACTGTTTTCACAGTACCTAAGGCTAAAAAGCAGTTTCTGTCTGTGATGTCGAAAAGAACATATGCCACATGATTTTAATATTTGAAAAAAAACTCTTCTGAATGTCGTGCCAGTTTTCGGAACTAAAACCAAGGCTCCTCCTCCCTTTCTTTTGGATTCAACATATGTCTATCAGATCGTAAGCATGGCAAAATATTTGGTTAAAGATGTTTTGGCTATCAGAGTTACCTAACCATTCCTCCATAATACAGTCAAAACAAATTTGCCCAATGCCATTGACTAATAAACTCTTCTTTAATTTTGTTTTGTAAACAAGACTGGCATTTGAAATGCAAAGTTTTCAGATCTGTTTCAGTAGCCAAAACTTCTAATTACAGATGAGCATGTCCTAAAGGGTTGTGAATTACTCTCAATCTAGCCGACCATTACTAACGCTGTTAGAGAGAAAAAAGGTATTTGAAAAATATTTGACAAGTAACTTTAGAAACTTTTGAAAATTTTGAGACTTGAAGCGAGACTCCTATAGCATTTCTGAGCATGATTTCGTTCTGCTGTCATTGACACAAGAATTCTTGACGCCAGAGGTAGTAAAACAAACCATAAGCATCTCATTTGCTTGGTAAGTAAAGTAAGATTGTAATTTGTCATTACATACTTAAATTGTACAAACAGAAAATAACAACACAAAAAAATTTACACTGTCTTGAACACTCCTTCGGTCAATTGAGTTTATAATTCAGGCTCATAGAATGAGCGTCATTAGTATATGGATCACAATGCTGATCAAGTCAAAAATCTTTGCTCCAAAAAATTAATTTGATGTCACGAGATTTTTGAAGATGAACTCCTATGTTATTGAAAGACCAGACTTATATAGCCTCTGGGGACAAATACTGCAACTAGACGTGATTAGGTAATAAAAACTGGATTGTTCTTTTTTGCACCCTTTTTCTCCGGTTTACTCAAGGTCACTGCTTTGCTATTTGCAATTACGAACAAATTTTGCATGCTGACCGCTAAATATAAAAATCGCATAAGTATTGGTTTTTGATTTTTCTCGATTTATTGTATTTCGTGTCTTTTGTTTATAATCAGTGGTGGTATTTCTCTGTTTACACAAATATTTAGTCTGAATTGTTCCATGCATATCTTTTAAAAATGATGTTAGGGCGGCCATAAATATTAGATTTTATTCTCTTTCAAGAGAAAATCTCTTACCCTTTCATTCACTTCTGTTTGTGTGGATATATCATTTTACTGGAGGTAGGATTGCATATAATGGTGTACAAATGCAGTTCCAAAAATGGTAAAATTTTGTGTAGTTAATTTCGCTTTTTCGAGTTTTCAAATATATTGTGCTTGTGTTTACTATATATCAAGTTTGCTTAACATGATAGTGTACTGTTATCGTTGAAGCTAAACATTCCGACATGCCTCTCAAAACCTGCCAAAAAATCCTCAATTGATTTAAAGATAAATTCTCATTTTTCAGAAAAAGAGTTGTTGATATAGGCATAATTTCGACATGCTGCGTTTCGACTGCGTTTCGACATGCTGAAAATTTTAATATTGTTTCAAACTTTTGCATTTTTTTGATCTTTACCTTTTCCAATTTCACGCTTATGTTGAGCACAAAACAATTCTATTTAAAACATAGCCAGCAGCTTGCCGGAATAGTTACAAAAATCATTTGCCTGCCAGATAAAACAGACAGAAACAGATGCAGAAATATAAGTTGAGAAAGTTATTGACGCTCAAAAAATTACCCGACAGATTGCCAAAAAATGGCCACCATTGATTCCCATAATCCCGATTGGGATTGAAAGAACAGAAAAAAAACGGGAAAAACTGATTGATGTACGAAAACGTTTTTAAAGTGTGAACTAATTCGACTTCATTTTATTGTTACACATACTTCTGCTACTTAATGAGAGGGCACAGGGGCTAGTACCAATACCAATAAGCATTAGAGATGATATCTGAGACTTATGAGAACAAACTTCACGTAGCGTTCATCTGAAAATCAGCTTTATGAGGTTTATCCCGATTCCGGCATTGATTCTGTGTTTTGATAATAATTTTGGTGATTTTGAGATTGCTTTGCGAAGCAACTGCTATTTAAAGCACTTTGAGCAGAATGAGGGAGCCGCGAAACTAGCCTAGAGAAGTCAAAACGATTCCGCCGAAAAAGATGTAGAAAAACCGGCGAATTGAGATAAAGCAAAAAAAAAATTATTCGACGAAGTTAAAAAAAACAATAGGAGCGCAATAAAAGCCTGTTGAAAAGATGAGGGAGGCTTCAATAACTCGGTTACTGCAAGCATGAGTTCCTTTGACCTTAAACTAAGTCAAATTAAACCTCAGTTTTGAAGTGCAAAAGTCATTTTATTGAGAGCTAAGTCACGTATGACCAAAATCTAATCACTAAAGTGACTGAAAAACTTTACTATACAGATTACGAAATGACGTCACGCGCGCAAATGTATGTCAGCCGGAGAAACAAAAAAAACATAGCAGGACAAAACCTGAAACAATTCAAAGAACTTTCATTGACTTCACAAAAAAAATAGACGCAGATTGGACCATGAACTGATTGGAAAAACAACTTGGAAAACAAAGTCAAATTGCCGCATTAGAACAAAATCCACTAGCGAGAAAGCAATTTTCTGTTCGAACACCGCTTCTAACTCTACGTCAAAATTAGTGATAACATTTCACGCCACAAAACCACTCGCTTTTTCGCTCCACTTCCTGTTTTGGAGTGACCAAAATCATCACTTCAATTTGACTTCAAAAATCGTGAAAAAAGACAGCGCCCCAATACAATTCAGATTTTTAGAATTGTAAAAAAAACCACGAACACCGCTATATAGCTCCGCTCAGCATGCAGTTATAATCAACAAACATTAGAAAAGATTGCTACGATTACAAACTAATCCTCTGTTTACTTGCACGGTTGTCTTGATACGATGTACGAAAAATGCGCTTTTCATAAGTTTTATCAGCAACATTTTTGTGTACCAAAGGGGGGTACTGTTAAAAAAGAACACAGTGTCATCAACACAGTCATGGCTTTCTCTGTTAGCTAAATTGAGAATGATGACTCTCATCTATTCACCTTGACACACAGGTCCGAAGTTGAGACCGAGTTTAGCAGCGAGCGACTGATTAGCAGCTGCAGTCCTGGGAGTGGCAGGCTGTCCATTCACAAGCAGCATGTCTCCAAAGTCCAATGCAGTGCCCTCTTGCTCACGTTTGTATTCTAACACGACAGATTTGAAAGTCACAAAGTCAGTGAAAGATAAAAGGATGTTGAACAATTCCTGGTCTATCTCATCCTGACGAGAAGGCAAATCACTCAAAAATGCTTGCATGTTAAAATCTGGCACGTCTTGCTTCAGTTCCTTTTCAATAAATATTTCAATTAGGGATACATACTCGTTAAATATTCCAGTATATTCTAGTTTATTCTCGTCAGAGTCTGCAAACTGTTTGTAATACTTGTCCATAAAATTTTTCTGAATTGATTGAAAAGCATCACTCATCACAATTTCTTCAAGACAGCCGATGATTATGTTGAAATTATCAGAATCGTTGTTCGATATCAAAACTTCTTCTTCTTCGATGAAAGGAGCGTCTCCATTTCCAACATCATCCTGCAAAGCAGCGTCCAAGTCTAGTTTGAGCATATCAATTTGGTTGGCCATTCTCGTATAAGAAAATATAACAATGTACTGTCTGTGTTTTAACAGATAAGAGATAAAATAACCACCAATGCTATCTATATGCACTGAATACGAAAACAGGTGTACGTTATTCTACGTGTTTAAACGCTTCCAGCGTGTTGTGTAATATAAGCAGCAAATTTATACACCTAATTTTTTGCTGTTCGTTTGAATACAGTGTTTAAATGCAATTCGAAAATGATGAATTGTTACAAAAGCACGTGCTTCATTTTGAGATATCACAAAAATATGGAAATATATGGCACAAATTGCAGACAGTCAAATTACTGAATCTTTCCCATTATAGACGCCCCACGAAATTATGTCACCCCCCCCCCCCATTATGATATGTTCTCCAAGATGGGGGGCTATAATGAGAAAGAATCGAAGTACCAACATGCTCGAAAATTCCGTTCAAACACCCCACTACCAATAGATTAGATGTTCCAATTTCAGATCAACAAGGAAGATCGGTATTGTGCGTTTGTTGCGCATACTGTTCAAATTCGTCATAACCGACGCCATTTAAAAACTTGAAATGCTAAAATGTGTTGGATATAGTTACCGCATCAACAACATATGATATTTAAACACATTTTAACTATTACTACAAGAGCCCCTATAGAATTCATTTAAGGGCCGTTTGGTGTCCGAATTAATGATAAAAATTTTGTTAATTGATATGACAGATTTCAAAATCAATTAAAAATCAAATTATTATTTTTGTCGTTTCAACGGCTTATGATCTTGATGTTTCAACTTTAAAAATGATGCTAGAAAAATTGCAATGTTTTAAAAAAATACCATATTCTATGCTTTAAGTCATTATTGAATCAAAGTTTCTCTTTAAGTCATTATTGAATCAAAGTCAGTTAATCAAAGTTTCTTCTCAAGCACCACAGGCGCAGAAAAAGAGTGTTGCCATTATTTGCTATAACTTTTGTAACAAAAACATTTCCCGTATTCTTGATACTAAGGTAGTCTCTAAACAACCTTTATGAACTGTTCAACAAAATTAGGTCAAATTTGTGTAAGATGTAATCCGTGCACGATTTTCAAAAACAGTCCGAAAAAATTTTCTGAAATTTTCCCATTTTCGCTAGTCGTCCTTCCCGGCAGCTTCACAGAACATATTGCATCTGCTGAGTCCACTAAAGCTGGAATCAAAAGAGATGTTAGATATAGAAAATATAGCAAAATTGTTCTCTGGAAACCTGCAAAAATCTCCGGTTGTTTCGATAAGTTAAATCTCGATTCCTTGTTAAAACTCGAAAGTGTTCCCTCGAAAAAAAAGACAGATGAAATCTTGAAACTCCAAATTCTAACTTTTTATAACCAAAATAATTATCTGAGATCAATTACATAGTTAACAGGAACTTTAGGTAAAGGTTTGAAAGAATCAACAAAGGAAAGTTTCTATTCTAAGCTCCGATTGAACAATTTCTTGTTCCGACCCCACTTGTGGGGGGAGGAACTATATACTCAAATGGGTTTTTTTTTGTTCCGTGAATTTTGGCCGACCGATATTTTCATCGTAGAGAAATATGCGTGGTATCATTAAAAAGCTCGTCCAGCGTAGAACTCGAAATTAAAAAGATTTTTTTGAATTTCGTTTTTTTCGAGGAGTTGTCGAGGTTTAAAGTTTCATGTGAACACTGGATATTTGGTTAACTTTTGTTCACTTTTACCGTAATTTTCGTTCGAATTGTTTTTTCTACGAAAAATTCAATTAAAAAATAGATTTCACGCCAAAAAGTAAATCAATTTTAGGTTTTTGATAGACGAAAGGAGATAATAAAGACTAGGGAAGTTTAATATATAACAAAAAATTCGAATTAGGTTTGGGAGCTTTTTTTAGAAAATTTTGCAATTTTTTTGTTTTTTCAAGTCATCTAGAGACTACTAGACACTTTTAATATCGAAGTTTCGTTAATGACAAACCTTTCTTACGATCAAATGAAGCCCAATGAACAAAAAATTTGTTTCGAAGGGATCGCTCATGTTTTTTTTGGACTCTTATCTCAAACTTCGTAATTTCAAATGAAATTTTGATTTATTTTTTGAGGTTTTACTAAAGTTTTATAATCCTATGGCATAAACTTGTTGACTAAAAGTTCAATAGATTTGATAATGAGCATTAAGTGAACCTATCTAGTGCTGTGAGTGGACAGCTAATGGTTGTTAAGGCTTTGAAAATAAATTTTCGAAAGTTGTTTAAAATTAGTAAATCATAAACTTATTTTTGTGAACTGTAAGTTCGTCTCAGTAAAAACAGAATTGAACTTCTTCATACCACTGCAACATAAGTTAATCTCATAGGCGGCTTTACCTAATAACTATTGGTTATACGTCTTCAATGCCACAAGATTTCAAATTTTTTTAAAAATTTTTTGGACATTTCGTTTTATTGGTTCATTTTGAAATCTTATCACGTCATCCTAATATTGATGGCTACATCTTCCTTTAGTGAAGACGTCCAAAGGATCATAGATAAAACTTTTTGAGAAAAAAATATGGTTTAAATGGCTTCAACACTTTCTTCCATTTTTCTAAAGAAATTTTGGTTTTTGCCTGTATTTGTTGTTTTTTTTTCATAGTCATAAGACATATTGTGATGTCTTTTTGATTACCTAGGCATCATAAACATCCTTGTATTCACATCGTGGCATAGCTGAGCGTATTCATTGAATTCCTATGAAAGTTTTTGAGTTTAATGGCTGTTAAGACTTTAAAAATATTTTATTTTTTTTTGAACATAAATCAATCTTAAGCTTATTTTCGTGGATTGTAAGTCAGTCTCGGTAATGACAGAACCGCTTTTTTTCTACATCAGCAACAATTTATCTAGTTAGCGGTTTTGTCTTCTAACTATTGGTTTTTTGTCTTCGGTGCACGAGTTTTCATAATTTTTATAATTTTTGGATTTTTTTTAGTAATTTTGGTTCCTTTTGAAATCGTCTTACATTATCCTAATATTGATAGCTCCCATTGGCTTAGTGAAGACGTTCAATGGATCGTTGAAAAAGTTTTCAGAGAAAAAAGCTTATGGTTTAAATAGCTTCGACACTTTCTCTCAATTTTCTACAGAACTTTTGGATTTTGCCTGTTTTTGTTGTTGTTTTCATAGTCAATGACTTGTTGTAATGTCTTATTGATAAATTTTAAATGACAAACATCCTAGTCGTCACATCATCTAGGCATAATTTAGCGTATTAAAAGCCTTCCGTTGAAAGCTGTAGAATTTTTTGACTTTGATACTATGGGTTTTCTCAAAAATTTCGTGGTTTTGATGTATTTTTCTTTGCCATACGACTTATTGTGATGAGTTATTGATGTCACATGAATGAAACCTATGGTTGCTATTTCATCGAGGCAGAATTTAGTGTGTTTATTTAATTTAAAATGTAGCATTTTTTTTAAATTCAAACATCTATTTTTGTTATCTCTGTTGTCATTTGGTTGACAATTAAGTCAAAAATGTAGATGAGCTCGGGTCGGAACATCATGTGCAAACGCACACTAACGAGCCGCCTTGTTTTCTTTTATAGTTAGTTCACCTTATCTTCAAAATGATATTCGATTACTTTAACTTCGATCCATTAAGGAACTGATAGAATAAAAGCGAAAAGGTATCAAAATTACTTATTTCTGCTCATTAAAAATCAAAAACTGCCAGATTCGATTCGGTAGTTTACGATAGCACAGAACTAAAATTTTTTGCCTTCTCCATCGAGTAAAATTGCAAGCGGCTCAATGGAGGAAAAAGAGGCTATTTTTTCGGCTATTCCGATTCTCCAACGGTTTTATTTCATAAATAGAATATCATATTTACATACAGCAAAAAAGAAAAAGTTCACAAAAACAAGCGTAGATACAAATTATTCTGTACATATCTGTACAATTTATATCGTGTGCAGAATTTGATCGATAGTTGATATTACAGCGCGACAATGATTAGCCTTCCCCGTCGATTTAATTTGCAAACGCTCAATAAGATGCAAAAGCGGCAATTTTGTCGGCTAGTTCAAAAAGACTCGAGAACATGCATCACAGCAGACCATATACAAGATAGAGCAAAAATCAAAATAATACTATAGAATTATATGATATTAAATAATATATAATTATCAAACCATATTTATAAAAACTCGTATCTGTACAGTATATATTGTGTGCAAATTTTGAGTGGTAGTTTAAATCATAGGGCCACAATAAATAGCCGACTTCATTGATTAAAATTCTAAAAGCGGCATTTAAGTGAAAAGATGCAATTTTGTCGGATTCCAATGAAGTTGGGAAAACGCAAAGCAGCAAGCCAAATACAGGATAGAGCAAAATTTCTCCAATTTCGTTTTATTTAAGAAACAGAATACCCTTTTTACAAAAAGCATAAAGTAAATGTTCACAAAAACAGCGTAGATACTTAATCAGCTGTACAATTTCCGTACAAGTGATCTTGTGTTTGCGAATATGATTAGTAGTTCAAGATACTAAATCTCCACAATGATTAGCCTTCATCAATTTAATTTGCAAACAGGCATTAAGTTGAAAAAGAGGCAATTTTGTTTGTTAATTCGAAGAAATTGAGAACATGCAACACAGCAGACCATAGACAAGATAGAGCAAAAATATTCAACAGAATGTTCTTTAAGTATATAATATTATACAACTATTTATAACAAATAAAAAATAATTTTGAAAAGATTGATATCGGTCAATATATGTTATCTACAAAATTTTAGTGGTGCTTTAAGATGTCATAGTGCCACAATAATTTGCCTTCTTCGTCAATACAAATTGCAAAAGCGTCATTCATGTGAAAGAGGCAATTTTGTCCGGCTATTCAAATGAAGTTCAGACAAAGCATCGCAGCAGGTCATATACAGTACAGAGCAAAATCTTTTCAACACTGTTTTATTACAAAAAGAGAATACCATAAATACAGACAGCAGATAGAAAATGTTCACAAAACAGCGGATATACATATTCATCTGTCCATATCTGTTTAAATTATATTGTGTTTGCGAAATTGATTAGTAGTTCTAGTTACTAAAGATCTACAATGATTCGCCTTCATCGATTTAATTTGCAAACAGGCATTAAAGTGAAAAAGAGGCAATTTTGTTTGTTAGTTCGAACAAAATTGAGAACATGCAACACAGCAGACCATAGATAAGATAGAGCACAAAATTCAAAAGAGTAATCTGTAAGTATACATTATATAACTGTATAAAATAAAAAATATATAAAAAGCTTGATAACGGTACAATATATGTTGCCTACAAAATTTTAGTGGTGGTTTAAGATGTCGTAGTGCCACAAAAATTTGCCTTCTTCGTAAATTCAAAATGTAAAAGCGTCATTAAAGTGACAGCGGCAATTTTGTCCGGCTACTCCAATGAAGTTGAGATGAAGCATCGCAGCAGGTCATATACAGGATAGAGCAAAATCTTTTCAACAAGGTTTTATTTCAGAAACATATAACAATAACTACAGACAGCAATGAAGAAAATGTTCACAAAAACAGCGCAGATACATATTCCTCTGTCCATATCTGTACAATTTACATCGTGTGCAGAATTTGAAAATGAGGTTGAAAGTAACCATCAAAGAGGGTCACATACAGGGTAGAGCAGACTTCTTTTAAACCCATCTACCGAGTTAAATATATATATATATATATATATATAAAACTCTGTAGATGGGTTTAAAGAAGTCTGCTCTACATATATAAGAAGCACACATACAAGAAGTCTATAAATTACATATATATATATATATATATATATATATATATATATACATATATATATATATATATATATAATATATACATATATATATATATATATATATATATATATAATATACAAGAACATATACAAGAAGTCTATATATATACATACAAGAAGTCTATAAATTACATATATATATAATATATATATATATATATATATATATATATACATATATGTATATATGTATATATATATATATATATATATATATATATATATATATAGACTTCTTGTATATGTATATATAGAC
>NC_134473.1:61147538-61182538 GCF_964194025.1 Convolutriloba macropyga
TACCTAAAAATGATAGGTATCAATTTCTTCCCCAAGACTTATAATGGGACCTATTTAAAAATTTCACTTAAATGAACATTAAAAAAACATTTTTTCAATTATCTCCTTTTTTGTTTTCATTTTCGTCGTCATGTAACTCAATCTCATCAATAAGAAACCTCGACTAGCTTTGTTGACTCAAACATCATTTCCTCTGTTGCAGATATGTTTTGACTGATGGCTTCGACTGTTTAATTTCATAACGAATACTCTACTCTTCGATACTGTTTGTTTTTTGGGCTTCTGTTTTGTCTTTTCAACCTAATTTCTTTGAAACAAAACCCGTTGATGTTCAGACGATAGGCAGATGATGATTTACGTTTCTTGCAGACAACATCTCATAATTATATTGACTTCAACACTACGATGTCGTTAACTTTTTTGTGAAATTTTGGCTTATGTCAGTATTTTTTGTTATTTTGTAGTCCTCTGACTTAGTTTCATACTTAAAAGTCGCAACCGGCTTCCAGAGGTCTTGGAAATTAATCCATTCCGCTTAGTTTAGGTCTTATGACTGTTATTACTTTTGAAAATATTTGTTTTCAAAAACATTCGGATATTTGAGCTTCGCCATTTTTGAAATTAATTTTCGGTCGATTTTTATTTTAGTCTCTGTAAGGACAGGTTCCAACTTGTTGCCAGTGAGCTATAGATTAATCTATATAATGGTTTTCTTTTCAACCATTTCCTTCTTGGTTGTGTTACTAGATTTCGCGAAAGCATTGAATTTCATTTATTTGAACATTTTACAAGATTGTTGTTTTCATTTTGATTTTTGACATTATTGAGAGTTCCCAATGGCTTTGAAAGATTGCGCAATTGAACATTTTTAAGGTTCTTAGTGCAAGATTATGGTTTCAACGGTTTCACTGCGATTTTCGCGCAAAGTTTGATTTTTTAAATATTGCCGACATTTGTCCTTCTTTTTGCATGACGTAAAGTGGATAAAGACAGGTCTTAAATACTTCTTAGGGAGATGTAAGTTAAAATTTTAGTGACTTCAGTTACTATATAATGATTTTAATCACTTTGAACTTTTTCATTTTTGAAAATAGAAACGTATTTTTGAACTTCACTCTTTGCTCTTTTTGTTGACCTGTTACCCAATCGCATTGAGGACAGGTCCCATGTCCTTACTAACGAAGTATAGGATATTTTTGATTCAAGTAGGTGTTATGCGATGGGAGGTTAATTTTATTATTTTTGAAAAAATTTCGACATCGAGTTTTGTCGTTCTTAATGTTTGTTATATCATTTCTATGATTGTTTTTCTAGTAGCGATATTAACAGCGGCCCTCTTAACAAGTGTTATCGGCCCTCTAAAGTGGCATTTTGCTACTACATTAGTGGCTTGTTGAACGATATGTATGTTTTTGAAAGTTTCCTATCTCTTCGGCATTTGGTAGACAATTAAGTCAGAATTTGGTTGAGGTGGTTCGTAAGATTATGTGCGAACGCACATTATCAAGCCTCCTTGTCTCCACTAGTTTTGGTGACTTGCTTAGAGATTTGCAAAGCTCTAACAGCACTAAAGAGACACTGAATTCTCTCAAGTTTTATCAGCTTATCTCGCTTGTTGCGGATGCAACTTCACGATGGCTAAATACGGAAGTTAAGATGATTTGCCGCAAAAAACTTGACTTTATGTCCCACATTGCTAACTGTCAGTTACCAAAAAACATTGAAACAAAACATCTGAATTTGACTTTTTCAATGCTAGAAATTTGTTTTCACTACATATTAATGGTAACTAACCGACATTCAACCTTCTGATGTACAATTACAGACGCTAACGATTACTTGGTTGTGACAAGAGCAGACAACGATCTCCTGCATGGATTTTTTACTGGAATCAGATGTCACCAAGAACAATTTTTTTTGGAATTTGGGTTTCAGACGTCAACCCTACAAGAGGTTCTGGTTTTTTTACTGGTTTCAGACGTCACCAGCAGAAGTCCGCCCGAGGTCTCAGACGCCACCTCTGATGTCCTGTTCCCCGGTTAGATCGAGCCAAAAATCTCTAATTTTTTCGACAAAAAGCCACCAAAAAATTGAAATTTGTCCCCCAAAAACCTGTTTTCTGCTACTATAACACCTCGAATGATAAACTTTGACTAGTTTTATTTTTCTTATAGCAAGTAAAAGCAATTTAACTACTATGAAAGAAAAAAATTTGGTGAGAAAAAGGCCAAAAGTCAGAAAAACGGTCGCAAAATCAGAAAAATCAAAAATCCATTTTGATTTTCTGATTGCATATTCTAAGGAAATACCAAAAAAGCCTTCGAACTATTTTTTCGAGCTAGTTTTCAAATAGCGAGAAGGCCATTCTAGTCGATATGTCATACTGGAGTCTTAGAAACAAGAAATGTTACGAAATTTTTTTCTGAAATCAGAAAAATCAAAAAACCCATTTTGAATTTCTGGCCCCATATCTAATTGATTCACAAAATAAACTCTTAAACTATCTCTTTGAGTTAGTTTTGCAGTAGCCAGAAAGCTATTTTGGTCGATATAGTATACTGAGTCATCAAAAACGAGAATTGTCAGAAAATTTTTTCTGAAATCAGAAAAATCAAAAAACCCATTTTGATTTTCTGACCCCATATCTTATTGATTCACAAAATAAAACATTTAAACTATCTTTGTGAGTTAGTTTTGCAGTAGCCAGAAAGCTATTTTGGTCGATTTAGTATACTGAGTCATCAAAAACGAGAATTGTCAGAACATTTTTTCTGAACTCAGAAAAATCAAAAAACCCATTTTAATTTTCTGACCCCATATCTTATTGATTCACAAAAAAAACCTTTAAACTATCTTTGTGAGTTAGTTTTGCAGTAGCCAGAAAGCTATTTTGGTCGATTTAGTATACTGAGTCATCAAATACGAATAATGTCAGAAAATTTTTTCTGAAACAAAAAAAAATCAAAAAAACCCATTTCAATTTTCTGACCCCCATACCCTATTAATTCACAAAATACGCTCTTCAACTAACTTTTTGAGTTAATTTTGCAGTAGCCAGAAAGTTGTTTTAGTCGATACAGTATACTGGGATCTCAAAAACAAGAAAGATCAGGAATTTTTTAAAAAATTTTCTGAAGCCAGAAAAAAAAACTCCTTTTGATTTCCTGACCTTATATCCTGTCTATTTGCAGTTTGAACTCTTATGCTAGCCCTGTGAGTTAATTTTACACTGGAGAGAAAGCTATTTAGGTCAATACATCGAATTTTGATCTCAATAAAGCGAATTGCCAAGAAAACTTTTTTGAAATCAGAAAAAAAATCAGAAAAAAAAGTTTATTTTTCTGACTACACATCGCCTTGAAAGCAACCCAAGTTGTCAAACTAGCCCTTTGACTTACCGTGCAATTGCCAAAAATTGATTATTAGTAGATATATGAGTCAGCCTCAGAAAAAAAGAGAAGTTAAAAAGGCCTTTCGAAAAAAGAAAAGAAAAACGGTTTCGATTTTTTCGGACTGCACAAAAAAAACCTATATTGTAAATCAAACTGTCAAACTCATTTTTTGAGTAAGATTTTGAAATTGTCTCAAAATTTTTCTTTTCGAATATATTATATCCGGAGTCTGGAATCAATAAGAGTTACAGAAAAAAGTTCGAAACAGGTTTCTTTAAAAATAGAAAACACTTATTACAAAATCCCAAGAACACCTCCGATAAAGAAAGCAAAACACATAAAACAACTTCCCAACTAGAACAAAGCTTTGATTTTTTTGAAAGATTTGCAAAACGATATATATAAAATATAGCCTTCAGCAGAAAAAAAAGCAAAAAGTTTTCCCCTGTTAACTTTAGGAACCGTTTAATTTTTTCCTTGTCCGCGGTCACAAACGTCACCGAGAAGAAGTCCCTATTCCCCTGCTGGTCTCAGTAGTCACCAATCAGAAGGACAAATGTTGCACGGTTCCAGTAGTTACCGAGAAGAAATCGATAATTTTTACTGGTTTCAGAAGTCACTATTGTGATATGAGAAGCCTTTTCTTTTTGGTATCAGTAGTCACCCCATTTAGAAGATTTCAATTATTTCAAGAAGAGCAAAACATCTCTCAAGAACCTCAAGCAGTTCTACACAGTAAAGTCTTTAGTGGGTTTTCCTAAATCAATACAGAGACAACTCAACGACCAACGTTTTTTCTTGTAACACTCGTTGCCTAGGCGCTCCGCAAAAAAAAGGAAAAAAAAATATATATTTTTTTTCAGCAACCTCCTTTTGGGCTTCTCGTAAAAGTAAAACAGTAAAACTAATTGTTTTTGCTTACATTCAGGGAGAAAGCACAAACTAACCATTACAGTCATTGTCCGAAGAAAAAAACTATTTGAAAACAAAAAAGAAAATCTATTTGGTCCTGCAAAAAAAAAAGACGATAAACGTTCGAACGAGTTTTTTTTCTTTTTTAGCAAATAAAATCTACTATAATTAGCACCACCACAACCTTAGGATTCTTGTTTTTGAAAATATTTGCGTCGCTGAACTTTTATAGGAAATTTTTGGCTGATTAGCCAAATTAGATTTTGACATCAAGTTCGTCGCTCCGGTTTTTAGCCGTTTTCATTTAACCTGAAAGACAAGCATAACAACAACAACAACAACAACAGAGATCATTGATGTCGCAAAGGAACAACGACGAGTGTCAGTTTACAGTGAACATGTTTAAATCAACGGAAAGTTCTTTGAAAAGCCAGCTTGATTTGTTGCAGAAGGCAATAGACGATAGAAAGAGCGTCCGATCATTAAATCTACTGATAAGCAGAGCCAAAACGCTGCAAACAGAATTGGACAAGAAGACAGAAGCAGTGTTGAGGGCGAAGCCTCACCAGAGTACAGCAACTTCGATTCTCGACAGACAAAGCCTTAACATCCAGACTGCAGCAATCCGAACTGGAAGTTGACACATTGTACGATGATGGTCTATTAAGCCAGTCCTCAACAAGATTTCGCGATGACGTCACAATTCCTTCTCGCCCAAGCAGCCGACGACTGGATTCAGAACGATCAACACCAACACGCAATGTTATCATTGAAGAAACATTTGTCGAGCAAGCAGCCAGTTCACAACCGAACGACACAACAGTCTTCACTAACCCACCGCCCATTCCTCCAAGACCAGTCAAGCCATCACTATTCATGAACAACCAGCAAATCCAGGATCCTCTCATTACCCACTTGATAAATCAACAACAAAATTTCCATCAACAGAACAGAAACCAGTTTGTTGACTCCAACTCAACACATCATGCTAGTCATTATCATCCAACGGCATCAAACACCCTAGAACAACCCAATGCTAATCATCAGCAAGAAACTTTAACTTTGCCGCCTCTCAACATGTCAAACTTGGATCATCAGTTGAACCAAGAACCCAATTTCCTAACGGCAAAGGATTTAGAATTCAGCGGTTCTCAATCCAATCAAAAGCAGTTTGTTAACCGTTTCAGTTTATCTTTGACCCCTGAAAGTCAGAGAGGCTTCCGAAACGTCAACGTACCTTGTCTAACCCTTCAAGATGAAGGTGGAAACCCATTCCTTGGCAGAGCAATTATTGACAAGCCTCTTAATCATGGACCTGAATACGTGACAATAGATCAAAACCCTCACTCATCTAAACAAAACTACGTTCAGCCTATGCATTATTGTTTCACAAACAATCAATCTACAACCAACAACAGCTGCAAACGTAGTTTCGGATGTCCAGAGCTATTGTTTTTCAAAAGAACAAGATGTTCAACTCAAACCTCAAAAGCCTGAAAACAGTTTTGTGCAACGTGTCAGTTCTTTCAACATCGGTCCCAATGATCCTGTAAAAAACACAACCTTGACAAACAGCTTCCCAATTCAGGGTTTAGCAGTTCAAAGGCCTCCTGTTTACCCATATACTACCCCAGAGCAAGCAAACATCCAGTCAGTGCAGAGCGATCTACAACTTCTTACAACGCATCCCACAACCTCTCAAGAAGCGAACAAACCAGTCCATAGCTTCAATCCGGCTACTCAAACCAGTATGGTGGATATTGGTCAGAACAACACAAACGCTTATTTATCATATCCTTTACCCATTAAGAACATGGCAGCTGAACCCGCTGTAAATCAAAGTCATTCAAACGACGAAATTTCGCAGTTGCGACCTCCCCCTCTACCTAATCTTTATCCAATTAACATCTTGCCAACTTCAAGCGTAAGGCAGCATGAGGCTCCAGTGTTTGCTACAGCTGGACAATTTATCCCCTCAATGACCAATAGTGAACTTCAGCCAACATCTGTCGACCTAAAATGCTCGATGAAATTGCCGCCATTAAAATTGCAAAATTTTAATGGTAACCCCATGCACTATCACGAGTGGATAAATAATTTTTTCTCAATGGTTCACAATAACATTTCAATTACTGACACACACAGAATAACCTACCTACAGAATTCAGTGTCGGGTAAGGCAAAGGATCTGATACATGCTTACTCTTGTGATCCATCCTAATATAATACAGCCCTCAACGAGATAATGAGCCGCTTTGGCGACCCTTCAGTTGTTGTCAACGCTGTTATCAACCAATTAGAGAGCTGGAAATGTACAACAAGCAATCCTTCATAGCATTCTCTTCATTTTTAAAGAGACTTGTCCAGGCTTTTCAGAACCTAGGATTTCAAGCCGACCTTCAATCGTCTACTTTATTGAGGAAAGCGAAGGAAAAAATTCCCAACAATTTGCTTCTTAAATGGACTGAATACACCCTGACAGAGAATGTTACAACAACTACCCTTGTTGAGTTTCCAAAATGGCTTGATGTTCAAGCAAGGGTTTATGACAAAGTAAACCAGAAAAATAGAACCAGTATCTTCACTCACAACAAAAACGGTAATTATCCTGCTGTGACAGCACAACAATCGGTTCAAGAACAGTTTAAGCAAACAACTGCAAGACAGTCTCAAAGGAACGATTTAGATCAAGGAAAGGTTAATCACAACGGCTCGAAAAATGAGCAACAGTTTGCAAACAAGCACACAAATTGTGTTCAATGTCACAAACCGCATTTTGTTGCAACTTGTTTTCAGACTACCATAAATTGTCCCCTGAAGGTCGATTTCAAACTATCCAGAAAAATAGCTTGTGTACAAACTGTTTAAGTAATCAACATCGCAGAGACACTTGTCCCTCCTCGAGGCGTTGTCAAGTGTGTGATGGTTTTCACCATACAACACTACATAATCCAGCTAAACAATTCAGCAGAACACATGCCGCTTTTACTACCAGCAACGTCCAACAGCAAACTAAAACCTCAGGTCAACAAAATTGGTCATCGAAAGACGACAACAACTCACAAACGCAAAAAAGTAGTGAAGCAACTCAGAATAAAATAACACAATTCAAACCCAAAAGCAATCTCAGGTATGGAAAAAAATTCGGAAATAATATTAATCAACAATCATCGAAACGTGCGAATTTGAACGGACCTTCTACCAGCCAAAATTTCAATGTCAACCAAATATCCAGTACACCGAAATATTGGTTTGAGCAGTTACAGCTGCTGCCGGTATCCTTTATCAAAGAAGATAAAGTATTCGACACGTATGCTCTCATTGACCCCGGCAGTCAGTTTACGTTTTTATTAGATGCTGTTTCTGACTACCTGGAACTCCCACGCGAATATCAATCTTCAACTACTGTTCAATATCTAAGCGTTGATTACGAAATGCCCCTATCAAAAAAAAGCAACCAATAACAGTTTGCCCTTTCAATCAGTTTGATGAGAAGTTCCAAATATCCAGAGCCTACAGCACCCCTACATTAAACGTTAATGCAGCCAATGTCACTGAGCTAAGCTATGTTTGCGATGCATTCAATGAACTTCGACACATATATTTCCCAGACATTGCCGAAGGTAAGATTTGAGCACTCCTTGGTGTCAATGCTTTTGCCTTTACGCATCCTACTGAAGTAATTCAAGGCACCGAAATCCGCCCCTTCGGAGTAAAGACAAAGCTTGGATGGACACTTGCAACAGAGTACCTGAACACACTAGGAAACCGCTCTTCAAAATCTTCTAATAAATCGAAAGTATTTGCATACCATGTCTGTCGGAAAAGTCCAGAACAACCCTTGGACAAATTGATACAAGAATTTTGGTCAATAGAGAACGATGGTACCAGAAAAGAAGATTATACTATCACTGAAGATGAAAAGTCTGCCATTCGAATACTTGAATGTACTATCAACCACACAGGGAAAAGGTATGAAATAGGCCTTCCATGGAAAGTACCTGCCAATCTTCAAAATAACTATTTTTCTGCCCTCAATCAGCTAAACAGTTTGAACAAACGACTTAAAACTGATCCAAAACTAAGTGATATGTACCAACAGACTCTTGTCACAGATCTCGATAAAAATTACGTCAAGCCAGTGGAAATGACAGACCCACCCCTCGAGAAAATATGGTACTTGCCGCATCACCCTGTTCAAAGCGCAAACAAACCAAACAAAGTGCGTCGTGTCGCCAATGCAGCGTCAAAATTCAAAGACGAGTCACTAATTTCCAATCTTCTAACAGGACCAGACCTCTTAAACAGTCTAATAGGAATTTTGGTCAGATTTCGTGAAAAACCGATTGCTATTTTGGCAGACATTGAAGGAATGTTCATGCAAATCGGCATCCGAAATGAAGATCAATCTGCACTACGTTTCCTATGGTCTATTGACAATGATGTGCGACAGTTTCAATTCACCAGATTGAATTTCGGTGCAACTTGCTCATCATCTTGTGCAATTTTTGTCTTGAACAGATGCGCAGAGGACAACGTCGAGACATATCCAAAAGCACGGAGCGCTATAAAGTCTTATTTTTATATGGATGACTACATCCAGTCCTTCGACTCTCCTGAAAACGCCAACGCGACTGCATTTGAAGTAAAGAACTGCCTGAGAGCCGGTGGTTTCCGCCTCACAAAATTTCTGTCAAACCATCAACAGGCTCTTCAGTGTATTACTCCAGAAGACCTCGAGGAGCCCAAGAGTGAAACAAGAGTCCTCGGACAAAAATGGAACCTTGAAAAAGATACGTTTTTCATGAAATCCCTAGGAGAATTCCCTAAAGAAGCTGAACAATACACTCAACGGAACCTTTTCAGTCTGGTGTCATCAATTTTTGACGCAATTGGGTTTCTTGGCCCAATGACAATAAAGTTCAAATTTCTTCTTCAGCAACTTTGGAAGTTAGGTAAAAAATGGGACGAGCCACTCCCAATTGAACTTCTACATCCCCTACAAAAGCTTCTTAACAGTTATCACTCTGTGCCTCAACTTGAAATTCCACGACAGATGACAACACAGAATCTACTGGAGACAGAGAACCAGTTGCATGTTTTTGTTGATGCATCGATTGTTGCAACGTGTGCTGTTGTCTACCTCAGGAGCTTGAATAAGACCAGCAACGAAGTACAAACTGCATTCGTGATCGGGAAATGCAAGGTAGCGCCCGTAAAACAGTTGAGCGTTCCAAAGTTGGAACTAGAGGCATCTGTCACAGGTGTTCGACTCCTGAATTTTGTTAGACATGAACTCTCTGTTGAAATCAGCAATGTTTTTTATTGGACGGATAGTCAAGTTGTACTTGACTGGATTGGTTCTTCCGAGAAGCAGCCAGTTTTTGTTGCTAATCGCATTGCAGAAATAAAAGTAAAAAGCAAACCTGACAATTGGAATCATATTGAGACAAACTTAAACCCAGCTGATCATGGTACTCGTGGTTTAGAACCCAAGGAAATTGAAGCAAATTGGTTTAAGCCACCAGATTTTCTCTCCACAAATGATGTCTTTTGTAGACCTACAAAGCAACTGCCGATTTGTGCTGCAACAACACGATCTGCCTTAAGAACCAAGAAACCAGTACTCGACCCTAAACAGTTTTCAACATGGACAAAGATTTTGCTAACGATAGCTACTGTTTTCAATCTGATCTACAGAGCGAAAAAACAGCGTGACAATCACCATCAATACACTGTTGAAGACATTGAATTATCAAAATCTTACTTGATACAAATGTCGCAAGTCAATAGCTTCCCAACCGTCATCGAGTTGCTAAAAAGTAGCCGTAAACTGGACCCGAAATTCAAACACAGATCGTTAAACCCAATGCTTGATAAGAACGGGATATTACGCGTCTATGGAAGGCTAATTTTTGCTCCCAGTGAACTCGAGTTGGCCAAGCGGCCAATACTACTTCATGCAAAAGATCACATTTGTCGTTTATACCTCGAACATGCCCATCGCATCTGTGTGCATCAGGGAACGGAAGCCACTAAGGCTTTTGTACAGCAAAGGTACTACGTAATCGGTCTCCGCAGAACAATGCAGACCATTAGATACAAATGCTTCCTTTGTCGACGTTTCGAACCGCAAAGCATTGAGACTTTTATGGCACCGCTACCTGATTGCCGCTTCCCCACTGAAAACAAACAATTTACATTTGCCAACTGCGGATTAGACTTTTTCGGCCCATTTTACATTGAGGAGGAAAAGATAAGCTTCAGAAACACTACGGCCTCATCTTTACTTGTCTGTTAACGCGAGCTGCCCACTTGGAAACCTGTCCAGATTTGAATACAGACACTTTTCTGAACGCCTACCGCCGCTTCACTTCGCGAAGATGTCAGCCCGATGATTTGTACAGTGACAACGGTAAGACTTTTGTTGGTGCCAAAGAAGAACTCAAAAGGTGTCTGAATGATCTCGACAAGGATAAAATTCACAAAGCACTTGCAGCACAGAACACCAAGTGGCACTTCAACCCACCTTATGGCCCTCATTTTGGCGGCGCTTGGGAGCGGCTGATCCAGAGTGTCAAGCGGACGCTCCTGATCATTCTAGGGTCAAGAAAGTTTACTTTTGACGTTTTCCACACAATCATGGTTGAAGCAGAAGCTATGATGAACTCCAGACCACTTATAAAAGTGTCGGACGCCATGGACAACGAAGAACCATTGACGCCAAAACCATTTTCTACTCCAGCGTCCTTACAACTCTCTTCCCCCTGGTATCTTCCCGTCAACCAAGCCAGCTAACATGAATTCTTGGAAGAATGTTCAACAATTCCTCAACCACATCTGGAGGAGACTGGTCCGGGAATACCTACCGACCTTGATAAAGCGACCAAAATGGACCGAAAACGCCGGGAATTCACTCAAAGTCAACGATGTGGTGTGGATCCTGAAAGACTTCACCCCACGTGGTATTTGGCCTCTGGGAAGAGTAGAAGAAGTGTTCCCTGGACGAGATGGTAACAACAGAGTAGTTAAAGTGAAAACGGCTTACGGCACCTTCGTCCGCCCCGTGTCCGGTCTCGCCCGTGTTTTCGCTGATTAGCTTTTTTGTTGATATTTTTTGCGCTCCGGTTTTAGGCAAAGGGGGTTGCATATAGTTGTATTCAATTTAATTTGGGTTTATGGATTCTAACTGGAATTGGAAACAAAAGTTATTTGGTGGATTTACTCGTGTTTTACCCTCTTATTCCTGTTGCCCCCGTGAAGCATGTTGCGGATGCAACTTCAAGATGGCTAAATACGGAAGTTAAGATGATTTGCCGCAAAAAAATTGACTTTATGTCCCACATTGCTAACTGTCAGTTACCAAAAAACATGGAAACAAAACATCTGAATTTGACTTTTTCAATGCTAGAAATATGTTTTCACTACATCGCTGTTGAGAACAAAAAGCAAAAACGTCCGACCATGCCACAATTGCACCATCAGAAAGACAAGCTGGAGCCGAGTAACTGCCAGCAAACTTTGTTCCAGATTGACTAACAGTTTCAAAAAATGTCAACTGAGCCTCTGTTATATTGCTATTCTCTCTCTCTCTCTCTCTCTCTCTCACTTTTTATTCAATGTCTCCATTTCCCAGCAATAAAAAAATGACATAAAAATTGATCAGCTATGACTGCACGTGATCAACGTTCATCACTTTCTCAAAAGGCATCAGGTCTCGATTTTGCTTAGTTGACCTTAAATTCCCATTTCTGAAAGAATATTTACAAAATTTGTTTGCTACGCTTCTCAAATTTCGTATATAATTTATATGATAATTAATATTTGACATTTTTCAACAAAAACTAGTTGCTTCACAAACCTTTTTGCGGATTGATTTACATTTCAAACGAAACAAGGCAAAGATTGCAAGCAGCTACTATCGATTGCTATTATCAGTTGAGAAAATAGAAAAACAGAAATTAATTTTAAACAACAGGGCTCGCTTTGTACAGTGCGCTGCACAGAATGTTCACAGAATGAGAGTTGAAAAAATTAAGTGAAAGAAGAAATATCAAAATGATTTTGTTAATTCGTCTGTTTTCCCTTGATTTTCTGACAAGAAACAATTAACAATTGAATACAATTAAAAGTTGTTTTCTCTTTAACTTTTGCAGAAACTTAATATTTTTTCGCCAACTGAACTGAATAGGTTATGGGTTTCGCCTTTTTCAATTTTAATTAAAACGTTTATATGATTTCTGTTCACTGTAGATTGATTTGAGGAGGAAATAATTTTAAAAAAAATTAAGTAGAATGAGCGAAGTGGGCAAATATGAATAAAATGAAATAATATTTTGTTTGACGAATCAAAAAATAAGTGAAATACAGTTCAAGGAATTGGACAGCCTAGAGAACTTAGACGATCAGCTTCCATAGTAAAAAGAGCCACAATCTACTTTCCCCAAATTTAAAATCTATTTAAAAGATTGGGTGGTCTAAATTGTACGGTCCAAAAACGTCATCCTAAGAGAGCATAACGTAATGGGATTTACTATAGCCCATTTCAACTTTTTCTATATAAAAACAAATGAGACAAAGTAAGGGACAAGTCCTTGGTCAAAAAAGATTTGAACTGATGAATTGAAAGTAAATGCCTTCGAAGTCATTGAGACACGCAATTGGATTTTCAAACTATACATAGTTACCAAGTCATCAATCATTAGAAAACACGTTTCCGCTTTAACAATTAGAGCGTCACGTAACGAAATTAACAATAATTGAAGGCAAAGAGCAAAAACGAAAAATTTTGAAACTAAATGGGGTCCCAGCCAATAACGTAACTATCTGTAAATTAGAACTATTGAAAAGAAACAAATAGTTCACACTAATAAGAGAGCAGGTGAGACCTATCGTCAATGAGACTAAGTGACCAGATTGCAAAAAAAAACCTAGAAATGGTCTAACAAAAAAGAAAAATCACACATATTTTTCAAAAGGTGGCATCAAAACCGTTAAAAGAGTGAGATACTGAAAAAATGATGAATTATGAATCGAATTAGTCAACACAAGACTCTAAATTGAAATGATGCGACTTGATGAGACTAAGTGAGAGAACAAGAAAAACAAACACAATAATGGCAAAACCAAAAATAATGCGTTGATTTTTTTCCACAAAAAGCAATTGATGTTAAATTGTTGAAAACCATTTGAAATTGAATCGTTGAGTAAAATCAATTGCTTCTGCTTAGAGAGTCATTGAGACCTGTCATTAGAGCGACTAGGCAACAGAATAACAAAAAGAAACTACAAGGATTGCAGAATTAAAAAACTTAACGGGTGCCAGAGTCGTTAGTTGAATTATATTTGACTTTAAATCATTGAGTATATTACGATATGCCTTCTTAGAGAACCAAGAAGTACTTTCACTATTGAGGTCCAGTAATAGAATTGCAAAAAACAACTTTGAAAACGGACAAAATACAAAAACTCAAAATTTTCAAAATTTTACGTCTCGTTAAAGTGGTTAAAACAGTTTACTATGGCTGGAAAGAATCAAATAACTAATAAACGGTAGAAATTAAACAATTACTATCTTTTGATAAGAATGAAGTAGAAATTAAAAATCATGAAAATGGGCGAATCCGAAGAAATTGTTCCAAATTTTCAAAAGCAAGTCAACTTTCTTGAATGTGCGTTTCGTTGAATGTTCTTTAAATCTTGGCACTTTTATCAATTAATTCAGCTGTTTCATTACTGAATGATTAGAGAACTTACTGTGCCACTAAAATTCTAACAGTGCTCAGTATCCATCTTGCTTATTGATATCAAGTGTTTTTTTTTCAAAAAAAAGTTGCGTTTCAAACCGAGCAACTGAAAAGGAAAAAATGCTTTAGTTTTTTTACTACATTATTATTCTAAAATATTTTGCAGTCCAATTTCACGTAAGTTTAATGATCATGTTTCAACATTGGTTTGATGACTTACAAGCCAGATTATATATGATAAGTTAAAAATTCGTTAGCTCCCGGGTCAACGATCATACAACTTTCTTTGATTTCGTACTAGGTCATATATGATTCTTAGTATTCATACTAGGTCATATATGATTCGTATGAATTCTTGGTAGTCATACAAGGACCATATATGATTTCCTAGAAATCATACAGGTATCATACAAAAAATTCAGAGACTAAAAACTGTATAATTTTGATTTTCCACTGAAGTTGAAAAAAATTCTTGGATATGATACAAGGTCATATATGACACATAATACATTGACTGGTGGAAAAATTCTCGTATAATATAGTCAGAGGACTTATTAAATTATTATATCGCATTTGCAATCCGCATTTGATTCTTTGTGTGCGCTAAAAGAATAACTTTGTGGTTTAAACGTATTCAGAAAACAAATTTGACGTGATATGCATTTTTCTTGATTATTTTTTTTATAAATGAGCATTTATATGTATAAACTGGCTTCAGAGTATGTCAAAAATTTTGTTAAATGTTTGGATTTACTGTTTTAATTTGTGCTCAACTTGCAATTGATATTGTACGTTAGGGTCTTTTGGCGGATCACAATGTGATGCCGGGGTATCGTATAGGTGATGCCCTACCGAATAAAAACAGAAAACATAAATGTTTAAAGATTTTCAAAAAATAGATGTATGATTCTTGGTATTCGTACTAGGATCGTATATGATTTCTTGGTAATCATACAAGGATCATAAATAATTTCTTTGGTTTCATACAAGGATCGTACTAAGAAATCAAGTATGGACAGTATGAAATCATATATGATCCTTTTATGAAATCAAAGAAACTTCAACCCGGGCTGTTCTGCTCAAAAATGTTGATTTTCGGGAACTTCTATCATTCACCATTTCCAGTCGGACTGCATTAGGGGGTTTCTGTTCAAATTTAGCGCTGTGCGGTGTACTATTTCAAAAGTTAGGCTCAGCAATTCAAATAAATTTATTGATAAATTCTACAAATACATTAAAACGTATACAGACAAAAACTGATGCCATCAAAAGTTTAACTTGATTCGCAAGTTTCCAAAAGGTTTGAAACATCTGCTTCTTTGACTACCTTAAAAGGTCAAAAATTACATTGAATTTAAACTCTTTATAAAATTTCTAAATTGCAAGTTTTAATTTCCTGTACGGTCTCTGGGGTGATATGTTGCTGAGCTTTAATTTGACGCATTTGATTTTAAAAAGATTCGAAAATCCAAATATTAAAGGTATGGTATAGTCACACGAAACGTACGTTTATAAACCACTGAAAACAACGCAATATATGTTTAAAACTATTTAGGAAATTGAAATCGGATCTATTTTGTTTTGCCCCCCCCCACCCAGCTTAGTGGGCTTATATCTTTTACGCCACCGGCGCTCGTGCTATTTTTTGACATAGCAACGTGCTATAGAACAACATATAATTTATAACGGGGGGGGGGGGGGGTAAAACACTGGGGGGGGGGGGCGGCAAACGGAATAGATCCTTGAAATGTATAATTCTATCATCAGAATATTGGTGCTCCATTCTCGTATTGCACAGCGGGTGTTGTCTCTATGTCCATCTGGTCTCCTTCAGAGCTGACTGAAGTTGACAGCTGTTGGTGACCTTTGTTCACTCTGTTGGCACTGCCTGATGAAAGTGAAGGGGAGGAAGCTGGTTTGCTGTAGCTTGCACTGGGACCTGAGGGTACACACATAATTAAGCGCCATAAGTGACACTTTGGTATATGAAAAACTGTGAATCAAAATTATAATACAAATTTTTCAATCAACATTCAGCATACCCACAACAAAAACACAGACACTCGAATTCCGATTGTATTGATTTACATTATCAATGATATACATCACGGTACTGTATATAAGATAATTCTTCAATTATTTATATCATTTTCAAACATGTTATAAAGTATAACATGACAAATCGTTTATAGTGGAAACACAGCAAATCAAGCTTACAATTGTTTAAACTTAAAATCAATCCATGAAAAATTTCTACTCAATGAATGCAAGTCAGGATCTAATTGATATCTGTTCAAGCAGAATTTGACCAGAGAAGGTTTAAAATTATTTCTTTTCCTCAATTTTTAAAGAATTGGGTCAATCAAACTTTTGATGTCAAAAGCGTGAAAGGGTGTCTCATTTTCCTGCCTTTGAACAAAAAATTCTGTTCTTATTGATTCTGTTAAGTGTCGCGTTCGTATTGGTTGACGTGAGTGCACACCTGTAATTAGGTACGCAAACATTTTTTTTGACAAACTCTTAACAAGTTAATTGTAGGTCAATCCAAATCTTGATGAGAACGCGTGAAAGCTTATTTATTGTCCTGATTTGAAGCACCGGTTCAAGAAAAAATCTTCGTCCTTATAAAATCTTTAATGTGCCAAGTTGGAAGTGGTTTACCAAAGTGTGGGAGCTAATTTTGGGAGGTTCTTTGGAATTCTAATTAGCATTGTCACAGTTCTTTGAGACATTTTTTAAAGAAAATTTAAAAATGGCTTCCGCACTTCAATTGATCGTCAATGTGAAGTCGACTATTTGACTTCTATTTCTCAAATGATGTTGAAATTATCTACCTCGAATACCTATTTGCCTTCCTTTTTTAACGGTATAACCAACACTATTTGATAAAATTTTCCTCGAAGTTACTCAGTTCGTTCACCGACAGACAACTTATTATCAAATAAAATGCACAGAGCTCAAATGCCAAGTATTTTAGCTTAGTTTGCAAAATTTCATTCTAAATTTAATCAAAAGCCATTTAGAGATCAAGAAAGGCTACTAAATCAAACTTTTCTCCGTCTGTTGCTAGTCTACTAAAAACTGTAATGCATATTATCGCATCAATAGTTGGAAACTTTTCCATTAGAAACGTGCAGATTTTTAGTAAGAAAAAAATTTTTATTGAACTTAATGTTTATTTCGTTCCTTAGAAAAAAAATGCCCAAATAAGATGGCGTTAATGGTATCCGACGACAATTAGTGATCACTGTTTCCCAACAAGTGGAATGACGAAAGCTTTTCAAAGTAACGTCTTTCGAAAGATAAATAATGCAGTTGTTCATAATATGTAGTATGACATGTACAACAACCGGACCATAATCTTTCATTCTCAGATCTGTATTGAAAAGAACCGAGAGGTTTATTTTTACCTAACAATTTTATTGCATCGTTCCATTCCTCAGCACTAATGAAGAGGAACCAAAAATTTAAGTACAGCATGAATGGAGGATAGCTTTTAACAAGAGCACGGCTCTATCCAAGCATGGAAAACCAAATATGAAGCACGTTGGCATTTTTTTATTAATGAGGGAAATAAGTTATTGCAGCAATGAATATTAGGTTTAATTCAGTTCATGTCATCTCATTAATAAAAAGCCTGTCTTTCCATTGCCTTGTGCAGCTTGCATTAGATTTGGATAAAACTTATTAATCTCATCATTGTAAATCAATTTGTTCTGCGATTAAACAAGTTCTCGTATTTCCCATCGTTTAAAAAAAATTATTTAGTCCAAAGTTCTTTAGTGTGGTAGGAAAACCCGTCACCATGTTTTTGTTGTTTCGGACATTTTTAATGGAGCATTTAAAGGCAAAAAATGCACTAGGACAACTGTAATTATAGCCAGCATTACGCCAGGACCTGTCGTTTGTTGGAACAATTTAAAGTTTCTAATTCTTTATTTAACTATTTTTTTTCCAAGTTTCTGAAATAGTAATAGTTTTATTTAGTTTTATTAGGTTTAAAATTTCAAAAAAAACTCACGGTGTCAAAATGAGCACCTCACCTAAAATAGCCCTACAGCATGGTGAAGATTGTTTCATAACACACTCATCAGCAATAACACAATCAGTTATATTTTGGATATGCGAAGTCAGGTCTATAGGTGCAGCCATATTTTTTATTCCGAATGTTTTTTTCCACAGAGCAGTTATTGCTTTAAACTTTTCATATTGTGCTTCTTTTTTAATCTTCCGTTTTCATGGTATTTATGTTGATAACCCACTCATCTATGAAAGATGACGCTAACTGTTTTCACAGTACTTAAGGCTAAAAAGCAGTTTCTGTCTGTGAGGTCGAAAAGAACATATGCCACATGATTTTAATATTTGAAAAAAAAACAACCTCTGCATGTCGTGCCAGTTTTCGGAACTAAAACCAAGGCTCCTCCTCCCTTTCTTTTGGATTCAACATATGTCTATCAGATCGTAAGCATGGCAAAATTTTTGGTTAAAGATGTTTTGGCTATAAGAGTTACCTAACCATTCCTCCATAATACAGTCAAAACAAATTTGCCCAATGCCATTGACTAATAAACTCTTCTTTAATTTTGTTTTGTAAACAAGACTGACATTTGAAATGCAAAGTTTTCAGATCTGTTTCAGTAGCCAAAACTTCTAATTACAGATGAGCATGTCCTAAAGGGTTGTGAATTACTCTCAATCTAGCCGACCATTACTAACGCTGTTAGAGAGAAAAAAAGGTTATACTGCTGGTCCGTACATTAGATACTTAAACGACGGGGTTAATCGCGGGACCACATGTAACTTGAGAGTTCAACCCCTAGTTCTACTCTTGGTATATAGTTAAGTATTAAATAAAGTTAAATGCAAATATGAATTAATAAGTTATATTAAACAGCATCAAATATGAACCGAGCATTAAGGGATAGAATAATTAAAGTTTGAAATAGCACAGATTGAACTATTCTAAGTTAGCTTGTAACTTAGATAGAGTTTGAGAGATGTTAAATTATAACTTAGAGTAGTTAAGTTTAACTTACCTGATTTCCAATTTTGTGCTAAGTTAATATTTTATGACTTAGAGAGTTCTTAGTTAAGAACAAGTCACAAAATATTCAAAGTTAGAAAAATATCTCAAGTAAGTTGAAATTGAGCAAGGGAGCAATACGGGAGTAGTAATTTAATTCAGAAGTTATCAGGGACCAAAGAGTGTTGGTAGTTGAGCGTGCAAGCTCCTTTTATAATTGCGGACACGTGGTTCTCTAGTATCCTATTGGATAGAGATAACAGTGTCGACAGAGTTACCAAGGTTAACTTGGTGTTATCTGTGTGGCGTGACAATATCACGTCATAGTGTTCTCAGTTTTAGTTAGTGATCTTAAAATAGTAGCTTATTCAAAACTACTTAGTAATTTGTTCACACGTTAAAATGGACTTTGTCCAAATCAAGTTTGTGCTTCACGCACTATAACGTAAGTTCTCAAAATAGCACTAAGATTATCAAATAGTGTTACTGAGTGTAGCACACTTCAGTACATCCCATCCCGGTCCATAGGTATTAAATCAAAACATCAAATTTTACATAAACGAATAAATTATTTAGCTTAATTTTATAATAATTAAGCATTTAAAGTTTGTGAGGTAGATTACTTGGTTAAAGTTCTAAAGTTCATCGTAGCTTCTTGTTTCTGAGTTCTCTCTTGAAGAAGGGTTGACGATGTCCTAAGATACAAGGCTGTACAAAATAATAGATCCAATTTTTTTGGCTGGCCGTTATAATAGACCTTTTGAAGTTTTTCTATAAAATTGTGCTGCTAGTACATCTGACGTTGAATAATAGAATAATATAAGTTGAAGAATATACTGGTTAAGTTAATGGTCTATAATGACAAGCGAGGTAAATGGAAAGGGAAATTAAAATGACTGAGCACAAAACAATAAAGGCTAGAGTTGCCGCAATGACTCCCCAAATAAAGAATTCCGTTTCGTAATTCATCTTTATTTGAGTATTGTTGGAGAATAAATCAATTGAAGTAAGCTTTGTAGCTATAGTTTAAGGAATTAATATTTAGACTTGGTTGACCATTATGAATTAGCTTCATGAAATAATTATTCTTGCTTTTTGTCATTAGCTCAAAACAAATAACAATTTCTTTTTGTTCAAAGTCTTCAAGAAATAAAATGACTTCGCATTGAAATTCAGAATAATATAATTCAGAGATTCTGAAAACTTTATCGTTAAAAATAATCTGTTTAGAAAAGTTAACCCAAGCGGATTCAACATGATCAGAGAGTTGACAATAGTCTTTAAACCATTCGATATCAACACCTCCTTCAAAATATGTGTTCATTTTGAATAATGTAGTGATTCAATTTTTGTGTCAATGAGGAGAATGGAATGGAAGACCAATTAATCTTTGAAAGGAATTGACAGGAAGATCCAAATAGTACTTAAACTATAAATGGCGGATGGAAATCAGAATAATCTTTTAGCGAAATGTTGTAACATTATATGTAAAGAGTTCTAGATCCGTGATCACCAAAATATTGAAGACTAACATATTAATTGAAATAAGTGAGCGGTCGAAAGTTTAGTTTATTGATGTTAAGAATTTCTTCTGTATGAATAAGCTTTAGAATTTCAAATAAATCGTACTCAGGAACTTGATGAAAATAAACTACAATTTCATTAGAATTGTTACCTTGTAAGAATAAGATAATCTCTTGTAACTCAAATGTCCAATGAACTGACAATGGTGTATAGAATTTATTTCCAACTAAGAATGTTTTCGAAGTTTTAATAACTTGCTATTGAATAAATTCAGCGAGATCACAATATGTTTTGAAATATTTAACGTCTACTGAAAGGTTGTAAGACATTAATTAAATTATGGAATTCGATGGAACAATCGAATGATGTCATAAGCAAGATAAATTGGTAAAGATAAAGAATAGATTTTATTAGAGAAGCGAGAACAAATCAAATCTGCAATCTAAAGATAGGAATGGACTCATTGTTCACCATAAATTGCGCTAAGTGTAATTATTGAAGATAGTTTCAATGAAGATAGAAGAAATGCGGATTACTTTACTTGATGTAAGTAATGGAATCAAAGAGAGTAAAGTAATCGAAACGACTAATAATTAGGCGTTTAAACTAACGAATAATTTTCCTCACCGCGGGAGAAAGAAGAAGAAGTAATGAAGGAAGTACTGAACATCAACAACCACAAATTTATCTATTCCATTCCGTGAGTGCTCAGCGTGATGAGCGGAGGATGTGGAGTTGGTGCTTCAGATTTGCGATCTCCAGCTGGAGCTCAGTAATCCGTTGTTCGAGCTGTTGAGAGCGTTGTCTCTCTGTTAGAAAGTTTTGCTGTACCTGATAAGTGAAGGTATCAAGCTGAGGAGTGAGGTTTGCTGTAATATTATCAAACGGGACTTGTATTGTTTGTCCTTGTAGGTTGTGATTAGTTAGTAGATAAGAATTTTTGTTTGACAAATAACCAATGAGATTGAATCTATTGATGTTGGGTTGCAACTGGTAGATTAAATTTGTATCGTAGTTCGGGTGTCCACTAAAACCGGGGGTTTTAGCTTGTATCTCAGCTTGATGTTGTTTTTGTAGGCGGTCTTGTAGGGGGGTAGTTGTGTAATGATGAAAATTAAGAAAGTTTGGTCGTGACGATTGAGTAGTTGTAGTGTTTGCTAAGGTGCTGGGTACCGTACTGTTTGTCTTGGGTATATTTTTTTCTAGTGGTGTCGCTGGGCTGAATGTCTCTCTAATGAATTGTTTACGTGGTTGTTTCTTTGCAACTGTATCTGCAGTTTTAGTTCTCTTCTTGGATGATGTAGATGATGATGTAACTGTTGTTGATGAATTTGCACTAGTTGCTTGAGTTTGTACTGCTGAAATCTTGATAGCTGAGAGAAAAGTTGTAGATGGGGTAACGTGAGTTGTGGGTTGTACTAGTCTGTCAAGTTGTTTAACTCCAGATTGAGGTTTAGAAGTTGATTGTGTATTGTATTCGGGCCAATCACTTGAAGGTTCCTTCTGAAAGACTGGTATCAGTTCGTTAGGAATTGAAAAAAGTTCCTGAAATATCAAGTATTCTCTACTCTTATTGTATTCTAAGAGTATGTATTTTGAAGTTATTTTGCTAGTATTCTCTTATATTATTTTTTTGTATTCTCTTTCAAAGTAAATCAGTAGTAAATGTGAAGTCAGTCTGTATTATCATCATATAGTTTGATGATATTAAAGTAATAGAGGAATTAATCCTATACTGGAGACGTAGGAACGTTGTGATCGTTTCTATTTTCGTCTTTATTATTCTCATCATGTAGGTTTGGATAACCACTTTTATTCCCATGAGTTAGTGCTTGCATTCTATTATTATCATAAGGTGGGCTTTGAGTAACTCTGGTTGTATCTTCAGATTTTGGAACACGTATCGTCCTTTCTCTATTTTTATCAGTATTATCATTCTCTGAGTTAGTTGCTAGATAGATAGAAGTCAGAATTGGAGCTGACATTAAATCAAATGTGGCAGCAAAGAGTGCTTTACCAAAATGAATAGATGCATTTGTAATTTTGTTAATTTGCATTGCTCGAATTAAGCATAAGACTATGTCGATGAGTAGCTTCATGAATAAGAAAGCGGCAAAGAATATTCCGCATCGATCAATTATATATTGTATTTTACCAAAGGTTTCAACAAATTGATTATTAAAGAAGTCCGGTGAAATGAATGAATCTAGATAAATAGTTCTAAAGTTATAATAATTCGTGCCTGAAATATTTGAGAAAGATTCTCTGTTATCTAATAATGACTTAGTAAAGTGTTTAAGAACTCCTTTCATATTGGAGTTGAAAGTTATTGAATTCCAGAATGACATCATTTCTTTATATGTGTAGATAGAAGCATAAATACTTGCAGTAATAACATTCGCAATTTGTTGAAAAACTATATGTGGTTTAAAGAGTGCAGGCCCTCTTAGTTTTGTGATTTGTGGGGTTAGCTCAACCCATGAATTGTCATCGTCAACATCTAGTTGAAATAAGTTTGAATGTTTATCAGAGCACAATTGTTCTTCGGCTTCAGTGAAAGTTTGTCTAGAAATCGGATCAACGAAATGAATTTCATCTTCATAAAGAATTGGTATTCGATTATAGCACTTATTAAGAATTGGTAAGGGTGAATGAAATTCAGGACAATTATATAGCCAGGCAACATTGCCATTTGTTTTGAGAAACATAGATCTGTTTCTTGTTAAGTTATATCCAGCTAAGCGCGGATTTTCATGAGAAATCATTAAAGTGTTAAGAATAGTTGAGCGCTCTAATTCACAATCATTTCTTAATAGCTCTAGAGTAGAAGTTTGAAGTTGCCGAAGATTATTAAAGTGCAAATAGTCAATTTTTGTTCCAAGATGTGCTTCGAAATCAATATTCTCATAAACTTGAGAATATGTTGTATCAACTGTTTTGTTGTCACTGGAAAAGAATTTATTTTTCAGAGTTATAGCACCAGTATCGGGTTTAAATTTGTGAATTGGTTCTCCAGTGTTCATATCAAATCCGTCGCGAAGACTAATGTATAGAAAATCATATGGCGTAGGATATACTATTCGTGGATGACTACATAAAGACTGTGGTTTATTATAAACTTGGAACATAAAGCTTTGTAAGTCGAAATCTGACTGAGCTGAAGTAAATTTAGGATCCTTTACTATGTAGTATTTGTCATTAGCTTTAATCATTTGAGCGTCAAAAGTACGAATTATAGTGAAAAGACAATTATTGGGTTCATCCCAAGTGTATGCAAATGGATCAGTAGATGTAGAATCGCAGCCTCCTGCTGATAAAGGACAAGGTAGAGGTATATTTTGCCAGTTATTAACTGTGCCATCTCTAAGGTTTACATTCAGGCTAACATTTTGCATATATGTTTCATAAGTGTAGTGTGTAATCCAACCTCGGGAGTTACATTCATTGTTTCCAGTTCCAACATCGCCTGATTTAAAGTTTGAGAATAAAGATTTGTCAAAATCGAATTCTACTGATTTAGAAGAGGAAAGTTTTATCTTTTTTCTTTCCTTTGCAAGTTTGCATTTCTGAGCATCAAGCTTAACTGAAGTAGTAATAGTATTATGTCTGGCATCTATGCCACTAGAGTCAGAAGAATCGCAAAACCAACGTAATTGCTGTTGGGTTGCTTTACACATAGTTGCTTCTAGCTTAACTTTGTAATTTCTTTGGTAGAGAGTGACTCGTGCTTGGTTAGTGCTAATTTTATCAGGACGAATCTCGCTGGGTGCTACTTTGTTGAGAGAATACATCTGGTTTGAAATCATTTTTGAGCAATCAAAGTGGTTAACATGAAGGTTAGGAGCTGTGTATTCATAGATACTCATCTTTTCAATTGGTCTGGCGTCAGTGAAAAACGTTAAGATTAATAATGCAAGTAATATAATAAAGATCAAATATTTTGTATAGCAAGCAGTTATAACACAGAGAAGTGCAAGAGGTATTATAGCAATAACTTTGAGAAACTGAACAGAACGAATTTGATTTCCTATGTAGGTTATAAAATATTCTACGTTTGAGAGAAGCGCTTTCTTATCAGTAAGATTTTCTTTAAAGAACTGGTCTTTATTCAGTGATAGTGGCAATTGGACGTTGCGTTTTGATCAAATTAATAGCTTTTCAGGAGGGTCTATTAATTTAAGGTACGGAATTTCTTCAGGTAAACAATTGTTTCCATCTTTGACACATTCTAAGAAGTGTGGGTGAGAATCTGCATATTCAAAGAATATCTCTATTCTAATTTCGGATTCACTATCAGTTGCAACAGGTCGGAACAGAGTTAAACAGAGTGACGTAAAAATAAACATTTTGTAACTTACGTTTATTACTTCGTCTATTGCTGGTGATTTCTTGATTTCTCCGTCTTCCATTTAATAAACGAAGACAGTATAAAGTGAGTCTAATAAATTCAAGTTAATATTATCCGTGAAAGTAATCTGATATTTTAGCTCGTGAACGTGAGCGGGATTATAGGGTACCCAAAATATGACAAATTTTGCGTTATTTTCTGATGTTACGAAGAATGCAACTGTTCTCTGTTGATTAGAAACAAAACACTTGTCAAGTGTTACAGTTTTATTTCCGAATTTCAATATTTTCTGTAGGAGGAATATTCTAATATAAGACAGCGGGTCGAATGCAAGGGCAGTAAGAACTTGTGCTTCAAGGGAAGGTGGTAACATAGATTAAGGGTCTACAGTAAAGGGAGCTTCGATGATATCAAGGTCTATTTCGTCTCTGTTGTTCAATTGGAAATGAAAGCGTTCAATATGTTCTGGTTTGTTAGGGGTCCAACAAACAATTATTTCTAAGTTTACAAACTGGTCTTTAACGAAGAAAATAACAATGTTTTCTTTATATGAAATATAAGATCGATCAATTTTTGCTGACTTGTTATTATATTTCAGAATTTTATGTGGGATGTTATAAGGACTGTAAGAAGTTGAGAATGTTGTTCTTGAAGCTATAACCCAATAATCGTTTAGCGGAATATTCATTGATCAGTTGGTGGTTCTAAAACCAAACAAGGGACATTTAAAATGTCTAAGTCAACTAGGCTTGAAGAATGAATTTGAAGTAATAGACTGTTAAGTTGTTGAGGATTGTATTTTCCCCAGAAGACAGCAATAGGGTCTTTGTTAGAGTTAGTAGCAAAGAATACTACAGTTCTTACTTCGTTAGAAATTTGACAACTGGTTAAGGTGTTAAACTCACTATTAAATTTCAGCTTTTGATTGGCCTTAATGGAAACTTTCACAAGTGTATCAGGGTTGATAGAAAGAGAAATAAGAAAACCGTTTTGGTCGAATGAGACTTCGGTCATATATTAGGATTGATTGTCTTTACGGTGTTGGTGTATTGTGGTGTGTTTAACTGGTGATGAAAGTGTTTAGTGTGAGTAGAATTTAGAAACTTTCTGAATTGTCAGTCTTGTACTATGTTCGATCTGAAGGGTTACGGACTCCTTCTATAGTTACTGACTGAGAAGAAATATTGAACTGAGATACCTGATATATGTGTTGTGGAGATGTTTTGTGACAAGTATTTGCTGGTCACAAATTGAAATGCTTGAAAACTTTGCTAAGTTTTCTAAGTTTATTAGATGAAAGAGGCATGATGTGAAAGATAGAATTTGGGACAGAGAGAAAGAAAGGGAGAGAGAGAGAGAGAGAGAGAGAGAGAGAGAGAGAGAGATGTTCAAGGTAGAGCTGAATTGTGAGAGAAAGAAGTGATTGATTTCAGAAGGTAACTGAGAAAAGTGATTTTGAATTTGGGTAAGGCTCTTAAATAGGGGTTTTCAGGGTTAAGTTACCAAAATATGTGTGCTAATTTCTGATTGGCCAATCACTAGCCGTGACTAGTACCATATAGCATGGTGTTAAACTGTGATATGATTGAAATGTTGCGCTAAGTTCTCTATTTTTATCACAGAGTTGCGTTTATTAGCAATTTTTTTGGGCAAAAATTATGTGTTTTTTGACCATTCCTGTAAAATGAAAACAAACAGTGTATCAAGTGTTGTCTGTCGATAGTAGCTAGGTTAAAAGGTGGCATAATATTATTTTGAATATATCTTATATTGTCATTTATTTCATGAAGTTAGGTATTTAGCCTATAACCAATCTTAATACATGGGCGAATCGTGAAAGTTGAATTTATTCATAACAAAGATAGCAAGGTTGATGATTTTTGGGCTGAAGGTAGTTTGTGCATCAGAACGTCGTGTGATATAGAAATAATTAACAAAAAGTTTGCTAATTTCTTGGGGCTACCTTTTTTTGTCTATAGCCAATCTTAATACATGGGGGAAATTTGATTTGGTCATTACTTTATGAAAAGAGCTTCAAATTTGAGCAAAGTTGGCAGTGCAATAGCTGTTGTGCCGACACGTTATTTGAACCAAAAATAAGCGGGAAAAACAATTGAGACTTTCTAGGGCTACCTTTTTTATTCTATACCCAATCTTAATACATGGGAGAAAATTCGATTTGGTCAGTACTTTCTGACACGATTTTCAAAATTGAGCAAACTTGGCAGTGCAATAGCTGTTGTATAGACACGTTATTTGAACCAAAAATAGGCGTCAAAAACAATTGAGACTTTCTAGGGCTACCTTTTTTATTCTATACCAAATCTTAATACATGGGGAAAAATTAAAAATTGTTGTTGTTCTAAAGCTAAAGCTTCAGATTTACTAATCGCTTAACTGAACATTGTATGGGCAACTATTACGTGTATGAGACAGCGGAAAACAATTTGTTTTCAGTTTAACTCATTTCATCTGGGTTTTTCTATGCAAAAATTATAATTTCACCAATTTCATGTCCTTGTTATGAAATTGTGACCAACTTTTTGGACGAAAATGAAAATTCTACTCTAAACACATTAATAACTATTTTTTTATAAGTTCTACAACGAACTTTCACTTGTCTATCGCGTAAAACCTCCAGAGGGGAACATTTTAAAGATTGTAAGGTAACGATATAGAAAAGTTTCATTTTTCCTTTAAAACTTTTGCTAACTCTCTTTCTTTTCAAAAGTCAGTTGGTATTTCAGGGTATATCTACTAATCACAGATTTTAATTTAAAAATCTGAAAGTTTAAATACAATCGGAATTGTTAATAAAAAAACGCGAACAGAAATAAATTCAATAACTTAACTTTTTTGGGATTTATACTACGGTATTTCTAATTTGTGTGTTGTAAACTTTTGTGAACTATTAAAGCAAGCATGCGTTTGTGCAACTATGTGGTCTGAGTTGTTGAGCGGATAAATTCATCAAGTTATAGCTCTTCCTGACAAATGTGTAAGGTTTGCACTTAGGCGACATAATTCTTACGTGCGGAATTTAAAATTGCGGTTAGTTATTTGTTCTTAAGTGATCTAATGTTTATTTTAAACATTCCTTGGGTCCTTAAGCTAGTAAAGTTAGCTCTATTTATTGACTATGTGGGTTGCTTAAATATGCATGTCCTGACTAAAATGTGATTTAGCGCGGCTAATTAGTTTGCATGGGACAAATTTTTGTATTTAATATATTTAACTTAGATAAGGTATTTGTTCATGGGGGCTGACTTTTACATAGTTTTGCTTTGGGCAACATGTGTTTTCAGCGTTAGTTTGCAATAAAAGGTATGCGTAAATTGTGAAAGTGTATGAGTATTGAACATGTATAGAAGTTATGTGTGTGTAACAGCTTGCAATGGTGATTAATTGCATACTTTATGTAGGATTTGCGTTGATTGGGCTATTTGCTTTTTGCCTTAAACGTTCATACTATACAGTTGATCTCTCTTGACTATTAAATTTCAATCCTTTAACTTCTTCTTAACTCTCTTTCTTTATTTCGTTCTTGACCATTAATTTCAATTTTAGTTCTTTCAGCCTTTCCTTAACTTTTATTTTCTTAATCTTAGTTCCTTCTTTAATTTGTTTCTTCTTAATTTTCTTTCTTTATTTCGTTCTTTGACTTTTTATACTGCTAAAAGATGTATTTTGTTGTTGATAGTTAGGCTTGTTGAACCTAGGATTATAGTTTGAGTAGCCACCTCTTGGTTGATAGCCTTGGTTTCTAGGACCATTGAATCTTGTATTGCCTCGGTTATTCTTTCTGTAATCATTAGAGAATGTTATATTTGACCTTCTTGGTTCAACAAGTTCCTTTCTCAATTTGTTAACACTATCATCTATCTGTTTCTTTGTGCATCTAGAGACGGAATGACCATTGCTTCTGCAATAATCACAGAATCTAGTACTGTTAGGTCTGCCTTTTATGTTTGGGTCTCTAGGTCTAGGAGTATCTATAGCATTCACTTCGTTGCTTTTGAAAAGACTGGTTAAATCGTTAATTTTGCTCTCGAGTGTTTTAAGTTTATCTATGCCTGTAGCTCCACTAGATTCTGTTGTTACGGAAAATGTTAAGTCTTTTACGACTAAATGATCAACAAACTGTGTCCAAGTTATTGAAGGATTCTCAATAAGTTTCTCGTGCGCTTTGCGTTTTAAACCTTGTGGCCTTAGTCCTCTTATAGCAAAATCTATGTATTTCTGACTTCGTTGTCTTTGTTGGATTTCTTTCTCCCTTCTTATATTGTCATCACCTTCAATACTTGTCGGTATCTTTTCTGGCCAACCTTTATCAACTCCACTCTTTATTCTATGTAGATAATTCTTTATTAACTCTCCTTCTTGCCTAAATGTGTTCTCAACCTCAAGTCTAAATCTAAATTGGTCTCTACCGTCTGTGAATCTTTTTATAAATTCATCTTTTAAAGTATTCCAATCTGTAGCATCTGTGACTTCACTTTCAAACCATTCTAGTGCTGTATCAGTTAAAAGTGAGCCGAATAAGGATTGTTGCCTTTTATCATAGCTAGTTTGTGCAACGGGTGCTGTAGGCCTAGTTCCTAGTGAAAAGAGTATTTTGTTTTCTACAGAGTTCCAAAAAGAAGTGGCATCCTGATTAGGATCATTGCCTGAAAAAGATACAAGTGAAAGATTTGGATGTGTTATGGGAGTTTCAGGTGGGGGAGTAACGGCAGGTGGAGGAGTACTACCACCAGTACTGGTCATTGTTTAAAGGACTGAAGTTATTGTATTAAAACTATTAAGAACAGAGGAATAGTTTAAATCAAATTCAAATAAGGAGTTAAGTGAGACGCCCTTTGAATAGTTAAATTACACAAGTTAATTTAGTGGCTTTTCTACAATAAGTGAACAAGTTAAATTTAGGCAGGCTTCTCTGATAGTTTAAATGAACAAGTTAAATTGAGAATGCCTTTTCTATATTAAATGAACAAGTTAAATTAAAGTTGCCTCTCTATATTAATTGAACCGATTAAATTGAAATCGCCTCTCTGGGACCACCATTTATACTGCTGGTCCGTACATTAGATACTTAAACGACGGGGTTAATCGCGGGACCACATGTATAACTTGAGAGTTCAACCCCTAGTTCTACTCTTGGTATATAGTTAAGTATTAAATAAAGTTAAATGCAAATATGAATTAATAAGTTATATTAAACAGCATCAAATATGAACCGAGCATTAAGGGATAGAATAATTAAAGTTTGAAATAGCACAGATTGAACTATTCTAAGTTAGCTTGTAACTTAGATAGAGTTTGAGAGATGTTAAATTATAACTTAGAGTAGTTAAGTTTAACTTACCTGATTTCCAATTTTGTGCTAAGTTAATATTTTATGACTTAGAGAGTTCTTAGTTAAGAACAAGTCACAAAATATTCAAAGTTAGAAAAATATCTCAAGTAAGTTGAGATTGAGCAAGGGAGCAATACGGGAGTAGTAATTTAATTCAGAAGTTATCAGGGACCAAAGAGTGTTGGTAGTTGAGCGTGCAAGCTCCTTTTATAATTGCGGACACGTGGTTCTCTAGTATCCTATTGGATAGAGATAACAGTGTCGACAGAGTTGCCAAGGTTAACTTGGTGTTATCTGTGTGGCGTGACAATATCACGTCATAGTGTTCTCAGTTTTAGTTAGTGATCTTAAAATAGTAGCTTATTCAAAACTACTTAGTAATTTGTTCACACGTTAAAATGGACTTTGTCCAAATCAAGTTTGTGCTTCACGCACTATAACGTAAGTTCTCAAAATAGCACTAAGATTATCAAATAGTGTTACTGAGTGTAGCACACTTCAGTACAAGGTAATTGAAAAATATTTGACAAGTAACTTTAGAAACTTTTGAAAACTTTGAGACTTGAAGCGAGACTCCTATAGCATTTCTGAGCATGATTTCGTTCTGCTGTCATTGACACAAGAATTCTTGACGCCAGAGGTAGTAAAACAAACCATAAGCATCTCATTTGCTTGGTAAGTAAAGTAAGATTGTAATTTGTCATTACATACTTAAATTGTACAAACAGAAAATAACAACACAAAAAAATTTACACTGTCTTGAACACTCCTTCGGTCAATTGAGTTTATAATTCAGGCTCATAGAATGAGCGTCATTAGTATATGGATCACAATGCTGATCAAGTCAAAAATCTTTGCTCCAACAAATTAATTTGATGTCACGAGATTTTTGAAGATGAACTCCTATGTTATTGAAAGACCAGACTTATATAGCCTCTGGGGACAAATACTGCAACTAGACGTGATTAGGTAATAAAAACTGGATTGTTCTTATTTGCGCCCTTTTTCTCCGGTTTACTCAAGGTCACTGCTTTGCTATTTGCAATTACGAACAAATTTTGCATGCTGACCGCTAAATATAAAAATCGCATAAGTATTGGTTTTTGATTTTTCTCGATTTATTGTATTTCGTGTGTTTTGTTTATAATCAGTGGTGGTATTTCTCTGTTTACACAAATATTTAGTCTGAATTGTTCCATGCATATATTTTAAAAATGATGTTAGGGCGGCCATAAATATTAGATTTTATTCTCTTTCAAGAGAAAATCTCTTACCCTTTCATTCACTTCTGTTTGTGTGGATATATCATTTTACTGGAGGTAGGATTGCATATAATGGTGTACAAATGCAGTTCCAAAAATGGTAAAATTTTGTGTAGTTAATTTCGCTTTTTCGAGTTTTCAAATATATTGTGCTTGTGTTTACTATTTATCAAGTTTGCTTAACATGATAGTGTACTGTTATCGTTGAAGCTAAACATTCCGACATGCCTCTCAAAACCTGCCAAAAAATCCTCAATTGATTTAAAGATAAATTCTCATTTTTCAGAAAAAGAGTTGTTGATATATTAAACATTTAATAACAAACAGTTTGAAGCCATTTAAAATCGCCCAAAAGATAGGCATAATTTGAAACTGCGTTTCGACATGCTGAAAATTTTAATATTGTTTCAAACTTTTGCATTTTTTTGATCTTTACCTTTTCCAATTTCACGCTTATGTTGAGCACAAAACAATTCTATTTAAAACATAGCCAGCAGCTTGCCGGAATAGTTACAAAAATCATTTGCCTGCCAGATAAAACAGACAGAAACAGATGCAGAAATATAAGTTGAGAAAGTTATTGACGCTCAAAAAATTACCCGACAGATTGCCAAAGAATGGCCACCATTGATTCCCATAATCCCGATTGGGATTGAAAGAACAGAAAAAAAAACGGGAAAAACTGATTGATGTACGAAAACGTTTTTAAAGTGTGAACTAATTCGACTTCATTTTATTGTTACACATATTTCTGCTACTTAATGAGAGGGCACAGGGGCTAGTACCAATACCAATAAGCATTAGAGATGATATCTAAGACTTAAGAGAACAAACTTCACGTAGCGTTCATCTGAAAATCAGCTTTATGAGGTTTATCCCGATTCCGGCATTGATTCTGTGTTTTGATACTAATTTTGGTGATTTTGAGATTGCTTTGCGAAGCAACTGCTATTTAAAGCACTTTGAGCAGAATGAGGGAGCCGCGAAACTAGCCTAGAGAAGTCAAAACGATTCCGCCGAAAAAGATGTAGAAAAACCGGCGAATTGAGGTAAAGCAAAAAAAAATTATTCGACGAAGTTAAAAAAAACAATAGGAGCGCAATAAAAGCCTGCTGAAAAGATGAGGGAGGCTTCAATAACTCCGTTACTGCAAGCATGAGTTCCTTTGACCTTAAACTAAGTCAAATTAAACCTCAGTTTTGAAGTGCAAACGTCATTTTATTGAGAGGTAAGTCACGTATGACCAAAATCTAATCACTAAAGTGACTGAAAAACTTTACTATACAGATTACGAAATGACGTCACGCGCGCAAATGTATGTCAGCCGGAGAAACAAAAAAATCATAGCAGGACAAAACCTGAAACAATTCAAAGAACTTTCATTGACTTCACAAAAAAAATAGACGTAGATTGGACCATGAACTGATTGGAAAAACAACTTGGAAAACAAAGTCAAATTGCCGCATTAGAACAAAATCCACTAGCGAGAAAGCAATTTTCTGTTCGAACACCGCTTCTCACTCTACGTCAAAATTAGTGATAAAATTTCACGCCACAAAACCACTCGCTTTTTCGCTCCACTTCCTGTTTTGGAGTGACCAAAATCATCACTTCAATTTGACTTCAAAAATCGTGAAAAAAGACAGCGCCCCAATACAATTCAGATTTTTAGAATTGTAAAAAAACCACGAACACCGCTATATAGCTCCAGTTACAATCAACAAACATTAGAAAAGATTGCAACGATTACAAACTAATCCTCTGTTTACTTGCACGGTTGTCTTGATACGATGTACGAAAAATGCGCTTTTCATAAGTTTTATCAGCAACATTTTTGTGTACCAAAGGGGGGTGCTGTTAAAAAAGAACACAGTGTCATCAACACAGTCATCGCTTTCTCTGTTAGCTAAATTGAGAATGATGACTCTCATCTATTCACCTTGACACACAGGTCCGAAGTTGAGACCGAGTTTAGCAGCGAGCGACTGATTAGCAGCTGCAGTCCTGGGAGTGGCAGGCTGTCCATTCACAAGCAGCATGTCTCCAAAGTCCAATGCAGTGCCCTCTTGCTCACGTTTGTATTCTAACACGACAGATTTGAAAGTCACAAAGTCAGTGAAAGATAAAAGGATGTTGAACAATTCCTGGTCTATCTCATCCTGACGAGAAGGCAAATCACTCAAAAATGCTTGCATGTTAAAATCTGGCACGTCTTGCTTCAGTTCCTTTTCAATAAATATTTCAATTAGGGATACATACTCGTTAAATATTCCAGTATATTCTAGTTTATTCTCGTCAGAGTCTGCAAACTGTTTGTAATACTTGTCCATAAAATTTTTCTGAATTGATTGAAAAGCATCACTCATCACAATTTCTTCAAGACAGCCGATGATTATGTTGAAATTATTAGAATCGTTGTTCGATATCAAAACTTCTTCTTCTTCGATGAAAGGAGCGTCTCCATTTCCAACATCATCCTGCAAAGCAGCGTCCAAGTCTAGTTTGAGCATATCAATTTGGTTGGCCATTCTCGTATAAGAAAATATAACAATGTACTGTCTGTGTTTTAACAGATAAGAGATAAAATAACCACCAATGCTATCTATATGCACTGAATACGAAAACAGGTGTACGTTATTCTACGTGTTTAAACGCTTCCAGCGTGTTGTGTAATATAAGCAGCAAATTTATACACCTAATTTTTTGCTGTTCGTTTGAATACAGTCTGTTTAAATGCAATTCGAAAATGATGAATTGTTACAAAAGCACGTGCTTCATTTTGAGATATCACAAAAATATGGAAATATATGGCACAAATCGCAGACAGTCAAATTACTGAATCTTTCCCATTATAGCCGCCCCACGAAATTATGTCACCCCCCCCCCCATTATGATATGTTCTCCAAGATGGGGGGCTATAATGAGAAAGAATCGAAGTACCTACATGCTCGAAAATTCCGTTCAAACACCCCACTACCAATAGATTAGATGTTCCAATTTCAGATCAACAAGGAAGATCGGTATTGTGCGTTTGTTGCACATACTGTTCAAATTCGTCATAACCGACGCCATTTAAAAACTTGAAATGCTAAAATGTGTTGGATATAGTTACCGCATCAACAACATATGATATTTAAACACATTTTAACTACAAGAGCCCCTATAGAATTCATTTAAGGGCCGTTTGGTGTCCGAAATAATGATGAAAATTTTGTTAATTGATATGACAGATTTCAAAATCACTTAAATTATTATTTTTGTCGTTTCAACGGCCTATATCTTGATGTTTCAACCTTAAAAATGATGCTAGAAAAATTGCAATGTTTTCAAAAAAATACCATATTCTATGCCTTAAGTCATTATTGAAGTCAATCAAACAAAGTTTCTTCTCAAGCACCACAGGCGCAGAAAAAGAGTATTGCCATTATTTACTAAAA
>NC_134473.1:61187538-61232265 GCF_964194025.1 Convolutriloba macropyga
GCTTGGGATCTTTTTATAGAAGGGACATTTCTTCATTCCATTGTCGATTCCCGCAAAATTGTTCGATATTCTGTACTGTTTTGGATTTTTAGCTGGTATTAACTTCTCTGCAACTGAAATCAGCTGACTTGAACAAGTTTTGCCATTAATGTTCTTTTTTGGTATCACCTCCTTCGTAATCTCCTGATCGTTTTGTATTGTTTCCAGGTCACTCAACGCTTCTTGAACTTCTTCATCGAGCAGAGGAGAATAACTTATACTATCCTTCTCATCCTCTTTTGAGTCAAGTTTATCGGATGAAATATTCGGGTCCTTTTCCAATTTCTTATTGTCTTCCTGGCCTATAACCTCACAAGCCTGTACATCACAAGAATTCTCATCATCACTACTCAAACTAACCACCTCTGCTTCTTTAGTTGATTTGACTGAAGATATTTTGGACGGCGTTTTTGTTTTATTGACCTGAGGTCCACCTCCAAAGAAAGAGTGAATCGACTGCTGTTTGACATCTTTCTTCTTCGAAAGCTTCGATTTAGATCCTCCCAGTTGAGAAGTCGATTTTCGTTTATTGTTCATAAGATATTCATCTAAAAAAGTCAATAATATTTTCTCCGTGAAACCCATGTATTGCTATTTACCTCAGAGTATGAAACATTTTTTACAGTGAAACCGGATAGTTAACAGGAGTAATCAATTCCAAAAGTAAACATGCAACAAAGTAAAACACCGTCAACAGTTTCCCTTACAAACAGAGCATAGTTCATAATTTCTCTCAAACGAAGTTTGTAGCAATTATATTAGTCATATGGTCTATTTGATACAATTTTTCGCTCGAAAAGTTTTTCGGCTGATACTTTCAACTCCTTTTTAAGTCCTCAAAAACGGCATAAACAGGTAAAGACCGGAGGGCATTAAACGGCTGAGCAGTTCTCTTAGTGACTTACACCTTATTAGTCTCTCAGTATCCGATTCACCAAAACTGTTTTGAGGAGACAATTTCATGGCGTCAAGGGCAGTTCTTAAGCTTTAAAGTTTGACCTCCTTACCCGCTTTTCCATACGATTTGATCTCCCCCCATCCAGCCCTCGCAACTCTCGACCCCCCCCCCCCCCCGCCTCATGCTACCGTCACTAAGCCCCAGCTGGCCACCACCAAATCGCTTGAAGTTAGTCAGTTATATTATAAATTCCATTGTTTCGAGCAGTTCACATGTAGTTTTCAAGATGATCGCAGAAAATGATCCGACATAAGTTTCAAGGTTAGCTCAAGAAAACACCAAAATTTAGACAAATTTTTCCGTTATCCTTTACTGGTAAATTCTGTTACCAGAGGAAAAAGTTTGTAAAGAACGACTACCAAATCAAGACGAAACACCAGTTTTCATATATATATATAATATACCCAATATTTTATTCTAACGTTGAAACTATCAGAACGATTATTTAGCATGATATTTTAATATTTAGTTAGTGCGTTTGGCCATGCCTCGCGGGCCATGGCCATGCCTCAGCGGCCCGTGGGACTTGATATGAAACTATCACAACCGAACATGGGATTAAACTAGCAACTTAATTGCGAAAAAGCATGCTTGTAAATTTGAGTGCTAATTTGTAATCGGATTATTGAACGAAAAGATCAAAGGGAATAAATTGGGTATAATGGAATTGGGTATTTTGGCACATTGGGTATTTTGGCATTGGCTATTTTGTCATGTAACCTAAATTTTGTATGTCTTACAAGAACTTTGCATTCAATCAATTTTCGGACAATTAAGTCACGGTCTTTACACAATCATAATTCTTATTCGTTCACGTTGTAATCTAGGTTGAGGTACAGAAACGTAGACAAATTTTCCATATATTTCCAACTGAAATATCATCCTATGTTTTGTTTATTAATTTTCTCATGCCTGTTTAAGTTTTTAATTTAATTTAAAACCAAAAAACAACGAACATGAAGACGAAAACAACCATTTGCTTGAAGAAATTGGTTTTTCAATTATTCATTTTTCAAGTGTCTCATTTTCGTCAGTTCTTCATACTTTCAGATGAAATTTCACGTGAACTGATTAACATTTTTATCATGGTCATTTTCAGAACTGAAAAAAAATTCGTAAGTTGAAAAATTTTCCAATTCGCTGCCCATCAATTTTATTGTTTAAGTATACGATAATGGTGAACACTGTACTAATTCATTTGAATCCAAATTTGTAATGTGAAAAAAATCAAAGAAAAATCTGAAAGAAAAATCATCAATATCTAAGGTTGAGAACATTATGCCAAAGAATATTCGTTTAGGTTGTTTTTAATCAGTTTGAGTAATCTGTAGCAATCAAATTTGGATTTCATTATTCAATCTTAGACCATTTTTTAAAAGAGCGTTTTCATCATGGTTTACGTAAAAGATGGAACAGAAAACTAAGATTTCTTCTAACTGAAAATGTATCGTATGTTATTCTTTATATGAATTATCTCATACTGTTAAAAATTGTATTTTACATTTTGAATCAATTTTCGTTAACGTATTTGATTTGTTGCTTGACCGATTTTTCGTCTAACCCCTTTCAATTTTCGTCCTCTAAAACGAGAAAAACAGGTTAAGCGCGGAGAGAATTAGGTGGCTGAGCAGTTCCTAGAGCCTTACAACTTACTAGTGTCTAAGTGTCCGATTCATCGAAACTGTTTTGAAGGACAATTTCATGGAAGTGCGGCGAAAAGAGATTCTTAAACTTTGAAGTTAGAACCTCCTCAGTCAACCCCCCCCCCCCCCCAACCCCCTGTCGTCCAGCACTCCAAACCCCAACCCCCATCGTTTAACGCCCGCCCCCTACCCCTCAGTAGTAGATGATAGCGGCTAGGGGGACATACAGGGGGGGGGGCACTTGCAAAAGGATTTTCGCCCCACCGGGATTCGAACCCGGATCTAGTGCATGGGAAGCGGATATCTTACCACAGGGCCAAAGGTGTATAAAATCTTTGAGGTTATATTTGTATATCCGTTATGTACGCTTACTTTACATATTAAATTAATTGTAGGTACATATGTACTAAACATGTATATATTCTGGCTTTGAACTACATGGGGAGGGTACTTTGGAATTTCAAACTAAAAAAATGCCCCCTCATATTTTATTAGCTTCAAAGTGCTTTGCGCCCGATGAGTACATGTAAAGTATACTACACCAGCCAATCAGATTCGAGCTACAACAGAAAGCCAGTTTTGAAAAATTAGTCATTTTACCGTTTTACACATTTCAAAACACTAGCCTGGTATTGATTTGAAAGATGACAAACCGAGTTGTAAAAGATGATATTGATGGGGGTATTACAAACTTAGTGTTTGATGATGGAAACCGAGAGAGATCCCCATGGCGCTGCTGTTCCAATACCGCAGTCCCTCGATCTGAGATTATACTTTTTGTTCAAGTGAGTATCATAGTACTCATGATAAGTCTCTGTTTCGCCATGCTATTCTTGATATCGGAAAGCTGTGAGGAGAAGTCAATTTGGATTGCGTTGCTTTCGAGTCTAGTTGGCTATATTCTACCAAATCCTAAACTATGAACAAAGTCATTCTCACAAACGATAGAATCTTCATGGCGGTTGTAGGCCCAAGCGGTTGTGGGAAAACCGACCTAATATTCAACATGTTGCAAAGTTCTTCGTTCTACCCTGAGTTTCCCAAAATTTATTACTTCTACAAAGAGTTCCAGGACACATTTACATCTATGCAACGAAAAAAAGCACAAATTGAGTTCATCAAGTATTCAGGATTGGATAAAACAAAGAAGCTTTTGGATTGTCTGCTCATTTACAACGACTCATGCGAGGAAATTTTTAACTATAAAGAATTCGTGAAAATAGCTACATCCGGACGTCATCGTAGACTTCACGTAATTTATGTTAAGCATAATTTGTTCCAACAGAGCAAGTGGTCACGAACAATTGACCTAAACACCACTCATATAATTTTATTCAAAACACTGCGTGACATTCAGCAGATTGAATACCTTGGAAAACAGTTGAACTGTCTCCAATTACTCAAGGACGCAAACAAAGTAGCAACAGCTCAGCCCTATGGACATTTAATCATTGACCTGGATCCGAAAACAAGTCAAGGCTTACGATTTTCATTTCAACTCATTGGCCCCGAACCATCAATTTTCTATATTCCTTCGGAGGAAGCCGTTGTTACACCAATTACGAATGAAAAAGAGAAACTTGTTTATGCTCAAGCAATGGGCAAAAAGCACAAACAAGAACTCCATCAATGAATTCAAACTAGTTAGAGACCGCGACTTCATTTGGTTTCTGAGTGATTGTGTGATGAACGTACTCTCTGGAGTTGTTCCAGTCAATAAAAAAAGAACTGAAAAATTTGAAAAAACTCTGCGTCAACTTTCGAACAGGAAAATAGGGAAAACGGAACAATTAAAACTTATTCAATCTCCCTCGGGCACCAATCTCATTCAACTCATAGCATTACCCTGCATTGAGTATCTGGAACAAAATGCATACTGAGGAGTTTGTGTTAATACCTAAGCAGATGTATACAAGAGAACAACCTCATATATCTCAATTACTCAGCAACAAAGATGTTCACAACCCAGCCAAGCAGATATCGCTTCTCCATAGAAACAAGTCACCATCAGCTCCCCCTGCCTCGCAACAGGATACAGAGCAACAAACTGACGCTTCAATAGATGAGACAAGTACAATAAACGAGTCTATGGAAAAATCATTTACGACAGACAACACATCAGCTATCAGACAAGGAGTGTTGAATGATATTCGAATCTTGAAAGGGATAAAATTTGAAAGAGCGAGAATACTGGAGATGATAGAAGAATCAGATTCTGTGTCTTTGAACTCATCAAAGAGATTGCTTATCAAAGGATCAAATACAGAAGTTCTTGCTGCTACATTTCTTTACAATCTACAGCAAACCACCTGTAAACGTTCTTTCGAACAATTCAGTGTATTAGCGCTTCTCGATATTGGTTCACATTTGACTTGTAACACATACGCCAAAAAGTTTCTAAATTTATCATCTGAAGAGAAACTGCAATTTTTGGAGTATGAGTCAGACAAAGATGCTTCAAAATCCCGCAGAAAAAAAAACAAAAGCTTCTGACAACGATGAGGGAAGCTTTGGAGAGGCAGAAGAAGAAATCAAACCAGCCAGCCTCTGGGAAAATTACTTCCTACCAAGTTAAACAGTTAGACAAATTGTACACTAAAGGCAGTGCTGCATTTGGTAGTATTGCTAATTTAAAGAGGGCTAGCGGCTATACCAGAAGCAAAGTTGTTCGCTACCTTCAGTCGAAATCCCCGTAGACAAAATACTGACAATTCAGGAAAAGCTTTCTCCGACTGAAAGCTGTTGCATACAGAATAAACGAAATCTGGTCTGTCGATGTTGCGTATATGGATAAAGTTGCCCAACACAACAATGGCGTAAGATATTTGTTAGTGGCTGTGGATGTTTTATCGCGTTACTTACGAGTTCAACCAATGAAGGCTTTATATGCAAAAGATGCTGTTGAAGCGTTCAAAAAATGATCAAGAAGAAACAGCCGGAGAAAGTATGGACAGACAAGGGATCAGAATTTAAAGGAGAATTCAAAAAATTTTGTGAGAAGGAATTCATTTATATACAACAGAAAACGAAACCAAGTCGGCATTTGCAGAGAGGAACATTCGATCGCTTAAAAACATAATTTACAAATATTTGGAGGAAAAGTGGACTTGGAGGTACATTATAGAGTTGCCCCAGTTTGTAAATACTATAAATGGTCGTGTTAACCAGGTTACCCAATTAGCACCTAATAAAGTGTTCAAAAAACATGAACCATTTTTAATATCACTTGCTTTAGACAACAACAAATACAAACCAAAATACGAAGAAGGAGACCTTGTTCGGATTGCAAAGCCCGACAAAAATTTCAGAAAAGGTTATAAACAAAACTACACAGACAAAGTTTTCACAGTACTACGATTGGCTACAACAAGTCCACCCACATACAATCTCATTGACGCGAACAACGTTAAAATCCTAGGGAACTTTTATGAACCGGAATTGGTACAAGTTGACGTGTTGAAAACTGAAGAGGAGCAATGAGTTCTAAAAGCGATGAGTTTACAATTGACTTGATTTCGAACGCGTCGATGGAAATTTTTAATGAGAACACTATGGCATCATTTCGGAATCAATTATCCCAACCGATCCAACTACAAGGAGAATTGCAAGTGGCGTTGACTTCACTATCTTTTCCATCAAATATCAATAACGTCATTTCTGGAGAAATTGTTGTTTACACAAATTCAAAAACCAAGACCGATGAGTCGAGAAATCAATCAGGGCAAAACAGAAAAATTCGGACTGGTATTTACAACAGTTGGGAAAATCTAGTCACAGAAATTGTTCGCATTGCAAGTTTGAAACAATTCGATCGCAGATTCGACAAACTCACGCAAAAACTCACGTTGACATTTGGGAAGAACGAAGGATTGTCAATCCAAGACAATGAAATTCCCAGCATTCTCGGTTTTAAAGGCACGCCTGACCCTTCACATAGTGAATTTGTGCATATCGGTTACAAGAAAAATGTGGAAAATGGAAATCCGAACGCTCCTAACAGACATTTAGCCAACTTCCCCGTCGATATAACATGTGGCTCACAGCTTATTTTTGTCTACATCGACATTATTGAATATCAACACGTAGGTGACTCGCGAGCACCCGTTCTCAAAATCATTGAGTCGGAAAGACGTCTAAGAAACGGTCGCCTCAACACCGTCACACCTGTTCACCATAAAACCTTCACAAACTTGGATTACAAACGTTTACTTTCAAACAATATCCAGAATATCAAAGTCGAGCTGAGAAACGAGACCGGGAAACTCCTACCATTTACTGGAATCGGTAAAGTTGTCGTCAGTCTTAAATTTCAGAGAACACGCTAACTGATGGAAGCCTACTATAGTAATCAAGCATCCAATTCAAGGCCCCATTTCTCAGGAAATTACAGACAAAGAGGAAGTGGATTCGGCGCATTAGCTGCTGGTATTGGACGTGTGGCTTTACCCTTAGCTAGGCGAGTTATCTTCCCAGCAGCGAAAAAAATCGGAAGAGAATTGCTAGTGCAAGGTGCACCAGAGTTATTAGAATTCGCAACAAAAAAGAAATCAGCGAAGCAAGCTCTGAAGAGTACAGTTAAAAAAACAGCAAAAAAAAACAAATTGGAGAGTCACTTCAACGTGGTCAGGAAGCAGTCTATCGCAAAAAGTCAACCTCGAAGAAAACATATAAAAGGTCTCTACCAAAGAAAAGGATCATTTCTCAAAAAGCAAACCCACAAAGGAGTCGATCAGATTTCTTCTCCAAAGTGAAAAATGCGTACTAACATTGTTATTCCCACAGAGGCTACACACAGCTCACTCGACTTGTTCGAAAAACCTCCTCTGCTGGTTACATTTGATCAATCGTTCGAGCAAAAAAACTGGACCACTTTACTCACCCACTGGATCTTCGTTAGAGTTTGAAATAGTCGGTGACAGAAACAATTTCATCGACCTGCAGAAAATTTATCTGGAAATCAAATTTCGCGTTGTTCAAAATAATGGAAACGATTTACGCTTCACCACGGGAGATGCCAACAATAGTGACACGCCACATTTGGCCAACAACACCTTACATTCGCTTTTTACTGATTGCTCAGTGTCAGCAAACGGCATTAAAATTTCTTCCGCCAATGGTCACTACGAACACAAGAGTTTCATTGAAACAGAATTTTCTCATGGATCTGATGCGAAAAAAAACCTGGCTGAAATGTCAGGGATACGGATATGAAGCAGACCCAACAGGTGTCCCAGCCGCTATAATCACAGCTCGACAATTAACTGTGAGAAGATCAGCCCAAATCACAATGAATGGAAAAATTGCTACCGATTTCTTTTCATGCGAGAAGCATCTAGCGAGCGGAGTAACTTTACGAATTTCTTTCCGACGATCACAGGATGATTTTACTATTGTAAGTGAAGACGGGGCTAAACACTATAAAATCAAAATTGATGAAGCAAATTTGTTCGTGCGAAAAATGACAGTCTCGGATAATGTGGTGGGCGCAATCGAGAAAACATTTCTCAAGACACCTGCAATGTATCGCTATAATGAAGTTATTTCAAAAGCTTTTCTAGCAACAGCTGGACAAGAGCTGGAAGCAAGAGGACATTTTCACTAAAGAACCCATTCGGAGATTGATAGTTGCCATGTGCCGCAGTGATGCGTTCATCGGTACCAATACGCTAAATCCATTTTCATATAGGAAGTTTGACTTGAATGAGATAAAAATTTACCGTAATGGGTTCGCCACCGCTGGCACGCTGATGTCAACAACTGATAATAAACGACTATACTACAACTCAATGGCTGCACTAGCTTATGTAGAAAATGGTCACGGAATATCGCTCACTGACTTTCCCGAACACTATATAATGGTATTTGACCTTACCAGTACACAAGAGGCTAAACATAATTTCATCCATCCTGAGTTAACAAACTCATCATTATCAGTGGAACTTAAATTCGGAGCACCTTTACCAAACATTGAAATAATATTCTTGGGAGAATAATGTTCAACAGTATACATCGATTCTGCGAGAAGCGTTTCCAAAAATGCACTTCCTATGAGCTAATGGATGAAGATAAGATATTCAAGTTGATTCTACAATGCAAGCACCTAATGTTTAAATTCAACGGTGTTTATGCAGCTGACAATTACCCCTTGAACATGCCAACCAATTCAATTACCATCGTTAATGCATCGCCAGCATCTTCACCTGGATCTCATTGGGTTGTGCTTGCAAAGAGATATGAGTACCCAAAAATTTACTTCGCCGACCCGCTAACATTACCCATTTATTCATATAAACACATAACAGACCGATTTCGACAAAGCACTACTGATAGCACAGTAGTGGACCTTATGAAAGACCGACGTGACTCAAACAAACCGCTGCAAAGTGCAAACTCTCAAATGTGTGGACTTTACTGTATTTATATTGCTCATTATGTTCTCAATGATAACTTTCCATTCATTCCCGATATAAATGAAGTTCAGCTTTTGTCATTTGTTAAAAATGTGAAGTGAATATTCTAGAAGTTTCTTTATTTTGTCTGAGGACTCATCAGATCAAGCAATACATTTGAGCACTTTTGAAATAAACTCAGGCCCTGGATTAAGAGACAGAAAGAAGGGGAAACAACTTTCCAGCTTGCAAAACAAATTCAAATTTTGTCTAGACAATGGAATGTTAGGTATGTAAAAAAACTAAGATTACAGCATCGTGACGTTAACTCAGCTAGACATGAAAAACAAACAGCTTTCTCGCATCTGATTGGTTGATTAAATCTGAGAAGTTGGTCCCGGGGACTTGAAAACTAATCATTGCTTTCTGCCTTACATCTTGATATCAGTTCACGAAATATTCAGTTTTTCTTTACAGAATTCGGATTTTCTCAAAATTGACGTAATCGGAGCAACAAACCCGTGTTTTCGAAATGCCACAAGTCAAGTGTGATATTTGCCAGCAACTGCTTGCTGATAAAAGGGGCCTCAGGCGTCACCGAAAAAGCATCCACAAGATCTATCCGCAGGCTAATTCATTCGAATGTAATGAGTGTGGTTTCTCGACGAAAATTCTCTACGAACTAACGGGACATATGACAGTACAAAACGATGCGCCCAATCCCCGCTACTGTCTATATTGCAACAAATGCTTCCCTCGCGATGTTGATTATTTAGAGCACATGAACGGTGTTCATAGTCTGCCAGCATGGAATATTAACTCCGAAAACCTTCAACATTCGGGTATTTTACCAACAGAACGAGCTTTTGGGGGAGCTCTAAAAACGGATGAAATTGCAGTCGGGGCGAGTGATCTAGATCTACTTCATGTCATGCATATAAAACGACAAGAAATCGAAAACATTGTTCGATTGAGCGTTCAAGAGCATTCGCAAAAAGTTCAGTTTAGCTCAAAAATAGAGTTAAAAAAGCCTCCAAAACATGACAATGAATTTTCATCAAGTCAGCCAGATTGATAGTTGCCATGTGCCGCAGTGATGCGTTCATCGGTACCAATACGCTAAATCCATTTTCATATAGGAAGTTTGACTTGAATGAGATAAAAATTTACCGTAATGGGTTCGCCACCGCTGGCACGCTGATGTCAACAACTGATAATAAACGACTATACTACAACTCAATGGCTGCACTAGCTTATGTAGAAAATGGTCACGGAATATCGCTCACTGACTTTCCCGAACACTATATAATGGTATTTGACCTTACCAGTACACAAGAGGCTACACATGATTTCATCCATCCTGAGTTAACAAACTCATCATTATCAGTGGAACTTAAATTCGGAGCACCTTTACCAAACATTGAAATATTATTCTTGGGAGAATAATGTTCAACAGTATACATCGATTCTGCGAGAAGCGTTTCCAAAAACGCACTTCCTATGAGCTAATGGATGAAGATAAGATATTCAAGTTGATTCTACAATGCAAGCACCTAATGTTTAAATTCAACGGTGTTTATGCAGCTGACAATTACCCCTTGAACATGCCAACCAATTCAATTACCATCGTTAATGCATCGCCAGCATCTTCACCGGGATCTCATTGGGTTGTGCTTGCAAAGAGATATGAGTACCCAAAAATTTACTTCGCCGACCCGCTAACATTACCCATTTATTCATATAAACACATAACAGACCGATTTCGACAAAGCACTACTGATAGCACAGTAGTGGACCTTATGAAAGACCGACGTGACTCAAACAAACCGCTGCAAAGTGCAAACTCTCAAATGTGTGGACTTTACTGTATTTATATTGCTCATTATGTTCTCAATGATAACTTTCCATTCATTCCCGATATAAATGAAGTTCAGCTTTTGTCATTTGTTAAAAATGTGAAGTGAATATTCTAGAAGTTTCTTTATTTTGTCTGATGACTCATCAGATCAAGCAATACATTTGAGCACTTTTGAAATAAACTCAGGCCCTGGATTAAGAGACAGAAAGAAGGGGAAACAACTTTCCAGCTTGCAAAACAAATTCAAATTTTGTCTAGACAATGGAATGTTAGGTATGTAAAAAAACTAAGATTACAGCATCGTGACGTTAACTCAGCTAGACATGAAAAACAAACAGCTTTCTCGCATCTGATTGGTTGATTAAATCTGAGAAGTTGGTCCCGGGGACTTGAAAACTAATCATTGCTTTCTGCCTTACATCTTGATATCAGTTCACGAAATATTCAGTTTTTCTTTACAGAATTCGGATTTTCTCAAAATTGACGTAATCGGAGCAACAAACCCGTGTTTTCGAAATGCCACAAGTCAAGTGTGATATTTGCCAGCAACTGCTTGCTGATAAAAGGGGCCTCAGGCGTCACCGAAAAAGCATCCACAAGATCTATCCGCAGGCTAATTCATTCGAATGTAATGAGTGTGGTTTCTCGACGAAAATTCTCTACGAACTAACGGGACATATGACAGTACAAAACGATGCGCCCAATCCCCGCTACTGTCTATATTGCAACAAATGCTTCCCTCGCGATGTTGATTATTTAGAGCACATGAACGGTGTTCATAGTCTGCCAGCATGGAATATTAACTCCGAAAACCTTCAACATTCGGGTATTTTACCAACAGAACGAGCTTTTGGGGGAGCTCTAAAAACGTATGAAATTGCAGTCGGGGCGAGTGATCTAGATCTACTTCATGTCATGCATATAAAACGACAAGAAATCGAAAACATTGTTCGATTGAGCGTTCAAGAGCATTCGCAAAAAGTTCAGTTTAGCTCAAAAATAGAGTTAAAAAAGCCTCCAAAACATGACAATGAATTTTTATCAAGTCAGCCAGATCGCATCTCTGTACGTAAATTCAAAAATGGAACGCGTTGATTTTGGAGGTCTCACAGACAAAAGCTTCCTTGCCAAGGTTGAACAGATGCTTCTGGCGTTGAACAACTTCGCCTCACACGGTAGCGATTGGACCCTCGATCAGATTGACAACATAGAAGTACGATTGGTAATAAAAAACCAATAAGCGCATCTTCATATCTAGCGCTTCCCGGAAAACTCTCTCATACGTCAGCTTTGCTCAATATACGAAACAGAGAGGATGAAAATTGTTTCCTATACTGCTATACCGCAGCATATTTGAAATTTGGGCCACGACTGGTTCCTGTTGGCGCTTCATCACGCAGGATAACCAGCCCCGCTACATACGGAACAGGGAATCCATTTGCGAAACAAGCAAATGGTGAGTTCAATATGCCAATGGGTTTTCATCAAATGGCAAGATTCGAGGAACTCAATGATGTATGAGTCAACGTTTTTCGGTGAACTTTCAGACCTTAAGCCCCCCCCCCCGCAAAATTTAAAAAGAATCCAAAACAAAGAATCTTCAAAAACTATGATAACACAAACACCTAATTTTTAGGTACGCTGAGAGCGGGTTGACGCCATTCAGAGTATCGAAAAAGACAAACTGCGACTTTAATTTGGATTTATTGCTGCTAAGTGATGGTCAAATGCATCACTACGTTTTGTTTCGAAATTTGTCAGTCTTATACATAGGGTCCGCGAGCGATTACCAAGGACTGAAAACTATCTTTGTCGAAACTGCTTTCACGTTTCTTCCTCAAAACTACGTTACAATAAACATATTGGCTTCTGTCAACAAAACAAGCCAGCAGTTGTTAGAATGCCACAGAAAACTTCATTCGTTTACAAAAAAATCCAGTCTCAATGGTTTGCTCCAATAGTTGGGTTTTTCGACCTGGAATCAATCATTGGATCAGTCTCTGGCTGTAGAAACAATCCGCAAAAAGCAGAAACAAGAATTATAGAGCTTCACAAGCCATGCAGCTACGCAATGCTTTTTGTTGGGCAGGATGAGGTCGAGCCCTTTCATTTTGAATGTGAGAGCGGTGCTGGAATTATGTCCAAGTTTGTGGAGTCTCGAGCGAATTGTAAAGAAAGTACATAATGCTAAACAACGAAACCTATATTTTAACGGTGAGCAGCCATATTCAAAAGAAGATGCAGAAGAATGTTGGATATGTGAAGAAGCGCTGGAAAACAACAAAAAATCCAACTGTTTTAGATCACTGTCACTTTACGGGTCAATTTCTAGGATGGGCACACAACAGTAATATCAATAGAAAGTTCTTAAACTACACCCCGCTATTTGCTCACAACCTTTCGAATTACGATCTACATCACGTTATTCTTGCCCTACAAGGAAGCAACATGAGCAATACAATCTCAATCATACCCAGTACAGACAAAAAATTCATAGCTGTTGAAACTGGTGTTCTGATCAAAATGCACCCGGACAAAAATGGAGTTGACAAACCAGTGTATGAGCATATACGACTATTGGACTCGTTTCGATTCATGTCGTCATCACTAGATACCTTAGCCAACAATTTACCAGCAGATGAGTTCTCCCTGCTCGAAAACTACTTCAAAGACTGGTCAGAATCATCTGTTCAAATACTAAAACAAAAGGGTTTCTTCCCTTACAACTATATTGACAGCTTTCCAAAACTCAGAGAAACTGAACTACCATCGAGAGAAGAGTGGACTAACAGCCTTCAACAGTATCAAGTTAGTGTAACTGAGGATGAGTACGAGCACGCTCTTAGAGTTTTCCAGGCGTTGAAGTGCAAAACAATTGGGGAGTATTACAACCTCTATTTGAAAACTGATGTTTTACTTCTTTCTGCTATCGTACTTTGCTTCCGCAAGGTATGCTACCAAACTTAAGGACTTGACTGCTGTCAATACTACACAGCTTCAAATCTTTCGGGGGACGCTATGCTAAAAATTTGAAAAGCACCACTTGAACTTCTCACAGACAGGGAACAGTTAGATATGGTCGAGGGGTTGATCCGGGGTGGAGTGAGTTCTATCTACAACAAGAGACTCTCGATTTCCAACAACAAATATCGCCCGAATTTCAATCCGAAAGAGCCGTCAACGTTCATAATTATGATGGACGCCAACCTCTATGGTGGCATAATGGAAAAATTCTCATTACCTCTCAACGATTTTGAGTTCACGGACCAACAATGGGACTCTGATCTTGAGCCACAATTCATTCAGAAAGTATTGGAGACTCCTGACGACAGTGATGTTGGATACCTTTTGGAAGTGGACTTGTCATACCCAGACGCACTTCATGACCTTCATTCTGATTTCCCCCTAGCTCCAGTGAAGCAGCAGGTTGAACCGTGCTGGTTAGGCGATTATCAATAAGAACTCTGAGCTGATATGCAGATGAATGCCCCACCCTCGAGTAAAAAGCTCATTCAAACTCTATTCCCCAAGAAGAACTATATTCTACATTACCAGATACTAAAACTATATGTTCAGTTAGGTATGAAAGTTGAAAGACTGCATCGTTCGCTAGCGTTTAACCAATCAAAGTGGTTGGCAACATATGTTCAACTCAACACGCAAAAACGAAAGGAGGCAAAAAACAAATTTGAGGAAAATTTTTATAAACTGATGGTCAACAGCGCCTTCGGAAAAACATGTGAGGGGAAGAGGAATCAAATCAAGGTGAAATTAGCCCGTAGTGAAGATGAGGCTCTCAAGTGGACTTGCACTCCACAGCTGAAATCTTTCAAAATAATTGGTGAAGATCTGGCAACAATTAGCCTTAACCAAACTGAAATTCTGTGGGATAAACCAACAATCGTTGGTGCATGTATTCTGGATCTCTCCAAAAAGTTCATGTTTGACTTTCACTATAATACTATGAAAACACATTTCAACTGTAAACTGTTATACTCAGACACATACTCATTCGTTTACGAGATCAGATCTAATGACTTTTACGCCGAACTGAGACGAAAAACTGCTCTTAAAGATCTCTTCGACTTCTCCAACTTCCCCAGCGACCATGAGTTCCATGACCGTGGTAATGCCCGGGTTACACTAAAGTTCAAGGATGAGATGGGTGGTACACTGATCACGGAGTTTGTAGGCCTCAAACCAAAACTATACTCCATCAAACTTGCGGATGGTGATTATACAATTAAATTTTTCTCCGGGAACAAGAAAAGAACAATTCCTATAACGTGTAAAAGACAGAGCAAGACTGGTGAAAGCGTAAAAGATTTTAGAAAGGTGTAAGAGGCTCAAAAACAAAAGTAGAAATTTTAGGATCTGCAAAGCAGTCAGCCAAAGGTGTCACGAAGGATGCTCGCAGTAAGATGACTCATGAATTGTACAAGCAAGTGCTCAACGGTAGAGAAACAGTGAGACTAGTCAACACAAGAATTGCTTCTAGCAAACATCAATTGATGACAGTTGTTTGTAACAAAAAATAGCTCTCTGTATATGACGATAAACGCTATATTTTGGACGATATGATCACTACACTACCGTACGGCCATCACGCTCTGCGAGAGGAAATGTTCATGCGGAAAATTCTTCGTGATCTTGACTGGAGTTCAAGCGATGATGAGGAGACTAACGTTCACTTTGCCAAATCAACTATGGAGCAGAGTCCGCCGATTACTCAACACACACAGCTTCCAGAAACTTGGTCACCACCTGATCCAGGTTTTAACCAGCGTGAGTACAGTGAGGATGAGGATGATATTGTCAATTTCGCAAACCTTACTCAACAAGAGAGTGAAGGAGAGCTTGAAAGATGTTCTTTCATAGACGACCAGGCCATTGAATCAGGTTCGTCGCCTAGTCTTCTCGACCTAAGACCAACATCCCCAATTCGTCTTTCTACTAACACTTCAACACAAAAGCAATCCATCCACCGAACCGGACCATCAACAAGTATGGATAGTGTACAACGAACGCTAGAGCTGATATCAGATGATGAATCTATCAATGTAGAAAGAATAAAGAAAAGAATAGTGATAATAGACTCAGATAATGAAGAAAACTAAATTTGTTAAGCTTACAGCTTACGTTTATATCTGAGTCATTTTTGTCCTCAGTACCTTCAATCCATAGTATAAGTCTTTTAGAGCCTCCCATATAAGCAGTTGATCAATTAATATCTAAGTCATTTTTGTCATCAGTACCTTCAATCCATAGTAAGTCTTTTAGAAGCTCCCATATAAGCAGTTGATCAATTAATATCGAAGTCATTTTTGTCCTCAGTACCTTCAATCCATAGTATAAGTCTTTTAAAGCCCCCATATAAGCAGTTGATCAATTAATATCTAAGTCATTTTTGTCCTCAGTACCTTCAATCCATAGTATAAGTCCTTTAAAGCCTCCCATATAAGCAGTTGATCATTTTATATCTAAGTCATTTTTGTCCTCAGTACCTTCAATCCATAGTATAAGTCTTTTAGAGCCTCCCATATAAGCAGTTGATCAATTTATATCTAAGTCACTTTTCTCCACAGTACCTTCAATCCATAGTATAAGTCTCCTAGAGCCTCCTATATAAGCAGTTGATCAATTAATATCTAAGTCATTTTTGTCCTCAGTACCTTCAATCCATAGTATAAGTCTTTTAAAGCCTCCTATATAAGCAGTTGATCAATTAATATCTAAGTCATTTTTGTCCTCGGTAGCTTCAATCCATAGTATAAGTCTTTTAGGGCCTCCCATACAAGCAGTTGATCAATTTATATCTAAGTCATTTTTGTCATCAGTACCTTCAATCTATAGTATAAGTCTTATAGAAGCTCCCATATAAGCAGTTGATCAATTAATATCGAAGTCATTTTTGTCCTCAGTACCTTCAATCCTTAGTATAGGTCTTTTAAAGCCCCCCATATAAGCAGTTGATCAATTAATATCTAAGTCATTTTTGTCCTCAGTACCTTCAATCCATAGTATAAGTCTTTTAAAGCCTCCCATATAAGCAATTGATCAATTTATATCTAAGTCATTTTTGTCCTCAGTACCTTCAATCCATAGTATAAGTCTTTTAAAGCCCCCATATAAGCAGTTGATCAATTAATATCTAAGTCATTTTTGTCCTCAGTACCTTCAATCCATAGTATAAGTCCTTTAAAGCCTCCCATATAAGCAGTTGATCATTTTATATCGAGGTCATTTTTGTCCTCAGTGCCTTCAATCCATAGTATAAGTCTTTTAAAGCCCCCCATATAAGCAGTTGATCAATTAATATCTAAGTCATTTTTGTCCTCAGTACCTTCAATCCATAGTATAAGTCTTTTAAAGCCTCCCATATAAGCAATTGATCAATTTATATCTAAGTCATTTTTGTCCTCAGTACCTTCAATCCATAGTATAAGTCTTTTAAAGCCCCCATATAAGCAGTTGATCAATTAATATCTAAATCATTTTTGTCCTCAGTACCTTCAATCCATAGTATAAGTCCTTTAAAGCCTCCCATATAAGCAGTTGATCATTTTATATCTAAGTCATTTTTGTACTCAGTACCTTCAATCCATAGTATAAGTCTTTTAGAGCCCCCCATATAAGCAGTTGATCAATTAATATCTAAGTCATTTTTGTCCTCAGTACCTTCAATCCATAGTATAAGTCTTTTAAAGCCTCCCATATAAGCAATTGATCAATTTATATCCAAGTCATTTTTGTCCTCAGTACCTTCAATCCATAGTATAAGTCTTTTAAAGCCCCCATATAAGCAGTTGATCAATTAATATCTAAGTCATTTTTGTCCTCAGTACCTTCAATCCATAGTATAAGTCCTTTAAAGCCTCCCATATAAGCAGTTGATCATTTTATATCTAAGTCATTTTTGTCCTCAGTACCTTCAATCCATAGTATAAGTCTTTTAGAGCCTCCCATTTAGGCAGTTGATCAATTTATATCTAAGTCACTTTTGTCCTCAGTACCTTCAATCCATAGTATAAGTCTCCTAGAGCCTCCTATATAAGCAGTTGATCAATTAATATCTAAGTCATTTTTGTCCTCAGTACCTTCAATCCATAGTATAAGTCTTTTAAAGCCTCCTATATAAGCAGTTGATCAATTAATATCTAAGTCATTTTTGTCCTCAGTAGCTTCAATCCATAGTATAAGTCTTTTAGAGCCTCCCATACAAGCAGTTGATCAAATTATATCTAAGTCATTTTTGTCATCAGTACCTTCAATCTATAGTATAAGTCTTTTAGAAGCTCCCATATAAGCAGTTGAGCAATTAATATCGAAGTCATTTTTGTCCTCAGTACCTTCAATCCTTAGTATAAGTCTTTTAAAGCCCGCCATATAAGCAGTTGATCAATTAATATCTAAATCATTTTTGTCCTCAGTACCTTCAATCCATAGTATAAGTCCTTTAAAGCCTCCCATATAAGCAGTTGATCATTTTATATCTAAGTCATTTTTGTACTCAGTACCTTCAATCCATAGTATAAGTCTTTTAGAGCCCCCCATATAAGCAGTTGATCAATTAATATCTAAGTCATTTTTGTCCTCAGTACCTTCAATCCATAGTATAAGTCTTTTAAAGCCTCCCATATAAGCAATTGATCAATTTATATCTAAGTCATTTTTGTCCTCAGTACCTTCAATCCATAGTATAAGTCTTTTAAAGCCCCCATATAAGCAGTTGATCAATTAATATCTAAATCATTTTTGTCCTCAGTACCTTCAATCCATAGTATAAGTCCTTTAAAGCCTCCCATATAAGCAGTTGATCATTTTATATCTAAGTCATTTTTGTACTCAGTACCTTCAATCCATAGTATAAGTCTTTTAGAGCCCCCCATATAAGCAGTTGATCAATTAATATCTAAGTCATTTTTGTCCTCAGTACCTTCAATCCATAGTATAAGTTTTTTAAAGCCTCCCATATAAGCAATTGATCAATTTATATCCAAGTCATTTTTGTCCTCAGTACCTTCAATCCATAGTATAAGTCTTTTAAAGCCCCCATATAAGCAGTTGATCAATTAATATCTAAGTCATTTTTGTCCTCAGTACCTTCAATCCATAGTATAAGTCCTTTAAAGCCTCCCATATAAGCAGTTGATCATTTTATATCTAAGTCATTTTTGTCCTCAGTACCTTCAATCCATAGTATAAGTCTTTTAGAGCCTCCCATTTAGGCAGTTGATCAATTTATATCTAAGTCACTTTTGTCCTCAGTACCTTCAATCCATAGTATAAGTCTCCTAGAGCCTCCTATATAAGCAGTTGATCAATTAATATCTAAGTCATTTTTGTCCTCAGTACCTTCAATCCATAGTATAAGTCTTTTAAAGCCTCCTATATAAGCAGTTGATCAATTAATATCTAAGTCATTTTTGTCCTCAGTAGCTTCAATCCATAGTATAAGTCTTTTAGAGCCTCCCATACAAGCAGTTGATCAAATTATATCTAAGTCATTTTTGTCATCAGTACCTTCAATCTATAGTATAAGTCTTTTAGAAGCTCCCATATAAGCAGTTGAGCAATTAATATCGAAGTCATTTTTGTCCTCAGTACCTTCAATCCTTAGTATAAGTCTTTTAAAGCCCGCCATATAAGCAGTTGATCAATTAATACCTAAGTCATTTTTGTCCTCAGTACCTTCAATCCATAGTATAAGTCTTTTAAAGCCTCCCATAGAAGCAATTGATCAATTTATATCTAAGTCATTTTTGTCCTCAGTAACTTCAATCCATAGTATAAGTCTTTTAAAGCCCCCATATAAGCAGTTGATCAATTAATATCTAAGTCATTTTTGTCCTCAGTACCTTCAATCCATAGTATAAGTCCTTTAAAGCCTCCCATATAAGCAGTTGATCATTTTATATCGAAGTCATTTTTGTCCTCAGTACCTTCAATCCATAGTATAAGTCTTTTAAAGCCCCCCAAATAAGCAGTTGATCAATTAATATCTAAGTCATTTTTGTCCTCAGTACCTTCAATCTATAGTATAAGTCTTTTAAAGCCTCCCATATAAGCAATTGATCAATTTATATCTCAGTCATTTTTGTCCTCAGTACCTTCAATCCATAGTATAAGTCTTTTAAAGCCACCATATAAGCAGTTGATCAATTAATATCTAAGTCATTGTTGTCCTCTGTACCTTCAATCCATAGTATAAGTCCTTTAAAGCCTCCCATATAAGCAGTTGATCATTTTATATCCAAGTCATTTTTGTCCTCAGTACCTTCAATCCATAGTATAAGTCTTTTAGAGCCTCCCATATAAGCAATTGATCAATTTATATCTCAGTCATTTTTGTCCTCAGTACCTTCAATCCATAGTATAAGTCTTTTAAAGCCACCATATAAGCAGTTGATCAATTAATATCTAAGTCATTTTTGTCCTCAGTACCTTCAATCCATAGTATAAGTCTTTTAAAGCCTCCCATATAAGCAATTGATCAATATATATCCAAGCCATTTTTGTCCTCAGTACCTTCAATCCATAGTATAAGTCTTTTAAAGCCCCTATATAAGCAGTTGATCAATTAATATCTAAGTCATTTTTGTCCTCAGTACCTTCAATCCATAGTATAAGTCTTTTAGAGCCTCCCATATAAGCAGTTGATCAATTTATATCTAAGTCATTTTTTTCATCAGTACCTTCAATCCATAGTATAAGTCTTTTACAGCCTCCCATATAAGCAATTGATCAATTTATATCTAAGTCATTTTTGTCCTCAGTACCTTCAATCCATAGTATAAGTCTTTTAGAGCCTCCCATATAAGCAGTTGATCAATTTATATCTAAGTCATTTTTGTCCTCAGTACCTTCAATCCATAGTATAAGTCTTTTAGAGCCTCCCATATAAGCAGTTGATCAATTAATATCTAAGTCATTTTTGTCCTCAGTACCTTCAATCCATAGTATGTCTTTTAAAGCCTCCTATATAAGCAGTTGATCAATTAATATCTAAGTCATTTTTGTCCTCAGTACCTTCAATCCATAGTATAAGTCTTTTAGAGCCTCCCATATAAGCAGTTGATCAATTTATATCTAAGTCATTTTTTTCATCAGTACCTTCAATCCATAGTATAAGTCTTTTATAAGCTCCCATATAAGCAGTTGATCAATTAATATCGAAGTCATTTTTGTCCTCAGTACCTTCAATCCATAGTATAAGTCTTTTAGAGCCTCCCATATAAGCAGTTGATCAATTAATATCTAAGTCATTTTTGTCCTCAGTACCTTCAATCCATAGTATAAGTCTTTTAAAGCCTCCTATATAAGCAGTTGATCAATTAATATCTAAGTCATTTTTGTCCTCAGTACCTTCAATCCATAGTATAAGTCTTTTACAGCCTCCCATATAAGCAGTTGATCAATTTATATCTAAGTCATTTTTGTCATCAGTACCTTCAATCCATAGTATAAGTCTTTTAGAAGCTCCCATATAAGCAGTTGATCAACTAATATCGAAGTCATTTTTGTCCTCACTACCTTCAATCCATAGTATAAGTCTTTTAAAGCCCCCCATATAAGCAGTTGATCAATTAATATCTAAGTCATTTTTGTCCTCAGTACCTTCAATCCATAGTATAAGTCTTTTAAAGCCGCTATATAAGCAGTTGATCAATTAATATCTAAGTCATTTTCGTCCTCAGTACCTTCAATCCATAGTATAAGTCTTTTAGAGCCTCCCATATAAGCAGTTGATCAATTTATATCTAAGTCATTTTTTTCATCAGTACCTTCAATCCATAGTATAAGTCTTTTACAGCCTCCCATATAAGCAATTGATCAATTTATATCTAAGTCATTTTTGTCCTCAGTACCTTCAATCCATAGTATAAGTCTTTTAGAGCCTCCCATATAAGCAGTTGATCAATTTATATCTAAGTCATTTTTGTCCTCAGTACCTTCAATCCATAGTATAAGTCTTTTAGAGCCTCCCATATAAGCAGTTGATCAATTAATATCTAAGTCATTTTTGTCCTCAGTACCTTCAATCCATAGTATGTCTTTTAAAGCCTCCTATATAAGCAGTTGATCAATTAATATCTAAGTCATTTTTGTCCTCAGTACCTTCAATCCATAGTATAAGTCTTTTAGAGCCTCCCATATAAGCAGTTGATCAATTTATATCTAAGTCATTTTTTTCATCAGTACCTTCAATCCATAGTATGTCTTTTATAAGCTCCCATATAAGCAGTTGATCAATTAATATCGAAGTCATTTTTGTCCTCAGTACCTTCAATCCATAGTATAAGTCTTTTAGAGCCTCCCATATAAGCAGTTGATCAATTAATATCTAAGTCATTTTTGTCCTCAGTACCTTCAATCCATAGTATAAGTCTTTTAAAGCCTCCTATATAAGCAGTTGATCAATTAATATCTAAGTCATTTTTGTCCTCAGTACCTTCAATCCATAGTATAAGTCTTTTACAGCCTCCCATATAAGCAGTTGATCAATTTATATCTAAGTCATTTTTGTCATCAGTACCTTCAATCCATAGTATAAGTCTTTTAGAAGCTCCCATATAAGCAGTTGATCAACTAATATCGAAGTCATTTTTGTCCTCACTACCTTCAATCCATAGTATAAGTCTTTTAAAGCCCCCCATATAAGCAGTTGATCAATTAATATCTAAGTCATTTTTGTCCTCAGTACCTTCAATCCATAGTATAAGTCTTTAAAAGCCTTCCATATAAGCAGTTGATCAATTTATATCTAAGTCATTTTTGTCCTCAGTACCTTCAATCCATAGTATAAGTCTTTTAGAGCCTCCCATATAAGCAGTTGATCAATTTATATCTAAGTCATTTTTGTCCTCAGTACCTTCAATCTATAGTATAAGTCTTTTAGAGCCTCCTATATAAGCAGTTGATCAATTAATATCTAAGTCATTTTTGTCCTCAGTACCTTCAATCCATAGTATAAGTCTTTTAAAGCCTCCTATATGAGCAGTTGATCAATTAATATCTCAGTCATTTTTGTCCTCAGTACCTTTAATCCATAGTATAAGTCTTTTAGAGCCTCCCATATAAGCAGTTGATCAATTAATATTGAAGTCATTTTTGTCCTCAGTACCTTCAATCCATAGTATAAGTCTTTTAAAGCCCCCCATATAAGCAGTTGATCAATTAATATCTAAGTCATTTTTGCCCTCAGTACCTTCAATCCATAGTATAAGTCTTTTAGAAGCTCCCATATAAGCAGTTGATCAATTAATATTGAAGTCATTTTTGTCCTCAGTACCTTCAATCCATAGTATAAGTCTTTTAAAGCCCCCCATATAAGCAGTTGATCAATTAATATCTAAGTCATTTTTGCCCTCAGTACCTTCAATCCACAGTATAAGTCTTTTAAAGCCTCCCATATAAGCAATTGATCAATTTATATCTAAGTCATTTTTGTCCTCAGTTTCTTCAATCCATAGTATAAGTCTTTTAGAGCCTCCCATATAAGCAGTTGATCAATTTATATCTAAGTCATTTTTGTCCTCAGTACCTTCAATCCATAGTATAAGCCTTTTAGAGCTTCCCATATAAGCAGTTGATCAATTAATATCTAAGTCATTTTTGTCTTCAGTACCCTCAATCCATAGTATATGTAAGATTCTGAACTTTATTAGGCAGCCTATCACGGGAAAACAATAGCGCACAGATCTCACAATTCGAAAGGTTTAAGTCTGGTGGTTCGTCTTCTTCTTAACAACAATAGATTTCCCGTGTTATGCTCTTGGCTGTTCAAAAGTGTCGATGGTAAAAACACTTAAATTAAATAACTGTAACACTAATTACAATAACTCAATAGGCATCAGGTAACATGCGCTACGACAATCAAAATAACTACTACTATAACTAATTCTAACACAAGCAACCACAAGCTTGGAACAATAACTAACTAAGTTATTTCTCAATCCAACTCTACAGTAATACCGATTGCCGCTTATACTCAAACGCAATCAAAACAGCTGGAATTATCCCTCAGCTATTAACAGACTGATGAACCACAGTCTAACAACAACAATAATCCGAGCTTCTCGCTCAATCAGGCAAACTCAGCCAAATAACTATAACTAATCTGAGCCGCTTGCTCAATCAAATAACGCAAGTTCCAGAGCCTCTCGCTCACTTGCAACAGCAATCGGTGCTCAATAATGTAACCGAAGTGCAATGACTACTCAGAGCTTCTCGCTCAACCAAATCAGGCAAACTTAGCCAAATAACTCTAATTCTATAACAGCGACTATTCAGAGCATCGCGCTCAATCGCTCCGGCAAAGTTAACGCAACGACGCTCAATAACGATTCACAGAGCCTCGCGCTCAATAATACCGGCAAACTATGCCAAACAATCGATAATTAACTCGTTCACGATTTGCAACTTCTGCGCTGCGCTTATAGTGTAAGCCGCTTTTATACTGAGCCGAGCAAACAGTTTGTTTACTCAAACCAAACAACCGCCATTATTGCACAAGGTTTTCAGCCTTCTATACTGCTATTGGCTACTTCGTTGAAAGTCCGTAATACCAATGCCGTAATATGGTGACGTGTTAAATACCAACACGTACTTATTAAATGTCAGTCAAGATGGCCGCCAAATTTACATATACGCAAACTCCGGATTTTTCTGTTCTCACGTGCAATTTGTTTACATAGGGGAATTCCTAGGGTACCGTCCGCACGTCCGCTTATGTGCTGTAGGGTTACGGTCCGGCTGCGCCGTACGTCCATAACAAGCATAAAGTTCAAATTGGCCGGCAAGTCGACTTATACTTAGTTGCTTTACGAATTATGTGTTTCCGGATCTTTTGTTTACTTAGGGCGGTTTGGGGGGTATGGCTCGTATTCCGCCGAATCAAGCGTAGGCTCAGGGCCTTGTTGCACCCTAGTATGACTAGTGTTCATTAAACTCCAAAATTGCGAATTTCGGATTTTATCCCCAAAATTATCACTTTTTCCCCTCAGAAGTGTTAATAGCCCCGGACTGGGTAAAGCTGGCACTACCAATCCTGGTTTATAAATAGCTTAGGGCTGCCCTAGGGTGATGGTGACCCCAGCTTGGTTCAGCCATATCGGCTTCAAAAAATCGGGGGGGGGGGGGTGGACAAATCTTCGGTCCCAACTTGTAAAAATTTTCAGATTTGGCCAAAATTACGAATTTTGTAAAACTCTATTTTCTTTCAGTTATAACGGATGTCAGTGACTACTAACGGTTTTTTCGTTGCAACAAGCTACTCGCGGATTACAGCAAGCTAATATTCAGTATAGAACGCAATTTCATATAAATCCCCGTAAAATGTGTTGAGGTCAGTAATACGCTATAATTGGTTTACGAACTTCAGCTACGTAGCAGTGGCTTTTTATATGCTCTTATTGGACCTCATGAGAGCTAGGATACCTACATATAAATTACGCAAGAGATTGAAAGAGATGGTTTAACCTCTTTACAGAGACTTTCATGGTAACAGTTCAATGATGACATTTATTATGATTCCACACTTTGTGATAACAGCACATAGGATAGCAGCAAGCGCCAAAGTTCTGCCAACTCTCAATCAGTGCACCACAGATCCCAAATCTTTAATAGAATACCCGAAATTTCTGAGAGTTCAAGGTAACCGCACTAACAAAATTACTTCACTTTTCGTTTCCTGTTAAAGTCATTACTGAACCTAATCTACTTGGTAGCTTGTTCCCAAAACAGAGCTGAATGTTCTCTTAAGGGTTGTCTGGTGTTCATAGCTATTATTTTGTCACTAGTTGCACTACTTAGTTTTCCGTTCAGCAAAAAAAAAGTTTCACGACTAAAATTCTAATAGTTGTCTCAGCCTATTGGTTACGATTTTACAGTATAAGTCTTTTAAAGCCTCCTATATAAGCAGTTGATCAATTAATATCTAAGTCATTTTTGTCCTCAGTACCTTCAATCCATAGTATAAGTCTTTTAGAGCCTCCCATATAAGCAGTTGATCAATTTATAACTAAGTCATTTTTGTCATCAGTACCTTCAATCCATAGTATAAGTCTTTTAGAAGATCCCATATAAGCAGTTGATCAATTAATATCTATGTCATTTTTGTCCTCAGTACCTTCAATCCATAGTATAAGTCTTTTAGAGCCTCCCATATAAGCAGTTGATCAATTTAAATTAAAGTCATTTTTGTCCTCACTACCTTCAATCCATAGTATAAGTCTTTTAGAGCTTCCCATATAAGCAGTTGATCAATTAATATCGAAGTCATTTTTGTCCTCAGTACCCTCAATCCATAGTATAAGTCTTTTAAAGCCTCCTATATAAGCAGTTGATCAATTAATATCTAAGTCATTTTTGTCCTCAGTACCTTCAATCCATAGTATAAGTCTTTTAGAGCCTCCCATATAAGCAGTTGATCAATTTATATCTAAGTCACTTTTGTCATCAGTACCTTCAATCCATAGTATAAGTCTTTTAGAAGCTCCCATATAAGCAGTTGATCAATTAATATCGAAGTCATTTTTGTCCTCAGTACCTTCAATCCATACTATAAGTCTTTTAAAGCCTCCTATAAAAGCAGTTGATCAATTAATATCTAAGTCATTTTTGTCCTCAGTACCTTCAATTCATAGTATAAGTCTTTTAGAGCATCCCATATAAGCAGTTGATCAAATTATATCTAAGTCATTTTTGTCATCAGTACCTTCAATCCATAGTATAAGTCTTTTAGAAGCTCCCATATAAGCAGTTGATCAATTAATATCGAAGTCATTTTTGTCCTCAGTACCTTCAATTCATAGTATAAGTCTTTTAAAGCCCCCCATATAAGCAGTTGATCAATTAATATCTAAGTCATTTTTGTCCTCAGTACCTTCAATCCATAGTATAAGTCTTTTAAAGCCTCCCATATAAGCAGTTGATCAATTTATATCTTAGTCATTTTTGTCCTCAGTACCTTCAATCCATAGTGTAAGTCTTTAAGAGCCTCCCATATAAGCAGTTGATCAATTTATAAGTCATTTTTGTCCTCAGTACCTTCAATCCATAGTATAAGTCTTTTAGAGCCTTCCATATAAGCAGTTGATCAATTAATATCTAAGTCATTTTTGTCCTCAGTACCTTCAATCCATAGTATAAGTCTTTTAGAGCCCCCATATAAGCAGTTGGTCAATTTATATCTAAGTCAATTTTGTCATCAGTACCTTCAATCCATAGTATAAGTCTTTTAGAAGCTCCCATATAAGCAGTTGATCAATTAATATTAAAGTCATTTTTGTCCTCAGTACCTTCAATCCATAGTAAAAGTCTTTTAAAGCCCCCATATAAGCAGTTGATCAATTAATATCTAAGTCATTTTTGTCCTCAGTACCTTCAATCTATAGTATAAGTCTTTTAAAGCCTCCCATATAAGCAGTTGATCAATTTATATCTCAGTCATTTTTGTCCTCAGTACCTTCAATCCATAGTATAAGTCTTTTAGAGCCTCCCATATAAGCAGTTGATCAATTTATATCCAAGTCATTTTTGTCCTCGGTACCTTCAATCCCCATAGTATAAGTCTTTTAGAGCCTCTCATATAAGCAGTTGATCAATTAATATCTAAGTCATTTTTGTCCTCAGTACCTTCAATCCATAGTATAAGTCTTTTAAAGCCCCCCATATAAGCAGTTGATCAATTTATATCTATATCATTTTTGTCCTCAGTACCTTCAATCTATAGTATAAGTCTTTTAAAGCCCCCACCATATAAGCAGTTGATCAATTTACAACTAAGTCATTTTTCTCCTCAGTACCTTTAATCCATAGTATAAGTCTTTTAAAGCCTCCCATATAAGCAGTTGATCAATTAATATCTAAGTCATTTTTGTCCTCAGTACCTTCAATCCATAGTATGTCTTTAAAGCCCCCCATATAAGCAGTTGATCAATTAATATCTAGGTCATTTTTGTCCTCAGTACCTTCAATCCATAGTATAAGTCTTTTAAAGCCTCCCATATAAGCAGTTGATCCATTTATATCTAAGTCATTTTTGACCTCAGTACCTTCAATCCATAGTATAAGTGTTTAAAAAGCTTCCGCGCTATCAGATGGAAATGAAAAAGTAGCCAGTGTTTATTGCCAAACAGAAACTCCTCTTTGTCTCGAAAAAATTAGGAACATGTTCATAGTTACCTCTGTAGATCATCTGTGTCGATTGTAGCAATCTGTCATAATCTACCCTACAACTGATCTAAGTGTCTAATTGAATTCAGTAAGTGTTTGTGAATGGTGGTGCGTGTTAAAAGTTTGTGAACTGGTGTCGTCTAATTTTCGCAATGGGGTTTCTCTAAACCAGCAAGGTCCGCTTCTCAATCATTGGGGTTGCCAAAGTTAAGAAGGCAAGGAGTTTACTAGCGTCAAGCGAGTACAGTTCCTGCTACTCTTCAGACTGTTTATCTCAAAACTTGGTACTCCAGACAAGATGTTAAAATTAATTCCCAATATATATAAATTTATCAACAAACAAAATAAAAATGTGAGCAACATCTGAAGCTGTTGATGAAACTTCACGAGACTAAGAGGAGAGTTTTGAAATAAAAAACCGACAAAAAACCGGTCGAAAGGGTGCAAATTGTAAAAAGACTAATCGAGTAATTCCTTTTTCTCAACTATGTTCCAAGCTCCGCACTCCTTTTTACTCTCCACGTCGCTCACCACTTTGCACTCCACTTTGTTCGGTGACGTGTACCATAAAATTGTCACCAGTACTCTTTCTATGTACAAGTTAAAACTCGCTTAGGTAACCCCAAGGTAGCTTAGGATCCAATACACAAGTTATTTTTCACCAATGCTCTTGATATGTACAAGTTAAGACCCGCTTAGGTAACACCAGCAGGTAGCTTAGGATCCAATACACAAGTTATTTTTCACCAATACTCTTGACTACACAAGTTATTTTTCACCAATACTCTTGATATGTACAAGTTAAAACCCCTTAGGTAACCAGCAGGTAGCTTAGGATCCAATACACAAGTTATTTTTCACCAATACTCTTGATATGTACAAGTTAAAACCCCTTAGGTATCCAGCATGTAGCTTAGCATCCAATACACAAGTTATTTTTCACCAATACTCTTGATATGTACAAGTTAAAACACCTTAGGTATCCAGCAGGTAACTTAGGATCCAATACACAAGTTATTTTTCACCAATACTCTTGATATGTACAAGTTAAAACCCCTTAGGTATCCAGCAGGTAGCTTAGGATCCAATACACAAGTTATTTTTCACCAATACTCTTGATATGTACAAGTTAAAACCCCTTAGGTATCCAGCATGTAGCTTAGCATCCAATACACAAGTTATTTTTCACCAATACTCTTGATATGTACAAGTTAAAACCCCTTAGGTAACCAGCAGGTAGCTTAGGATCCAATACACAAGTTATTTTTCACCAATACTCTTGATATGTACAAGTTAAAACCCCTTAGGTATCCAGCATGTAGCTTAGCATCCAATACACAAGTTATTTTTCACCAATACTCTTGATATGTACAAGTTAAAACCCCTTAGGTATCCAGCAGGTAGCTTAGGATCTAATGCACAAGTTATTTTTCACCAATACTCTTGATATGTACAAGTTAAAACCCCTTAGGTAACCCCTAGGTAGCTTAGGATCCAAAACACACATCTGAAACTCATAAAAACCAAGGTGCACTCTATTTATTTTAGAACGAGATCTCTTACTCAAACCTTTCCAAAGCAAGAAACTTTCAATAAAGCAGCAACACTCACAATCAAGCTGTGTAAATGCAAATCATAAAATTACTACAAACCTTTAATTCAAAGGGGTTAGTTTTTGGTCCACGTTAGATTTGTTTCTTCTCTTTTTGTTGTTTCATCGCGTTGCGAGCCTTGATAGCAGCCTTGCGTTTACAGTACGGTTCAAGAGTAGAAAATTTTTTGTACGTCTCGGCTTTTCTAATCACTTTTTGGGCTGTTGACAGTTTTTCCGATGCAGCATCATAAAAAATTTTTTGCTTGATTTTTCACCTTCTGAGCCTCTTGCTGGCACGAATCGCAAAAGTTGGCTAGCCGGACTGGGGAACGAGAAAAGTCTATTGTAGTTTTCTCCTTTTTAGGCTGTGGATATGATAATGAATCCAGAACCACTCTTCTCGGAGTTTTCAACCCGCTAGTAACATTTGATTTTGTTGGAGTTAGCGTGAATGATGGGTGCCCTTGGATCTAGAATAAGAAAAAGTTTTAACAATTTTTGTTCTATACAGTGCCTAAATTGTCAAGCTGATGGTGCTTGAGACAAGAGCGTGTGATTAAGGCATATGCTTTGCTTCACACTTTAGTATAAAGAACATTTAAGTAAAGGATAAACAAATCTGGATTATATCAGCTTGATCCTTAAGTTAGCTAAAAGTAACTAAATTAAATAACTACCTTCCATTGTTTTTTGAATCGGACCTTTAAGGGAAAGGCTTCCTTTGGCCGAATTGTTCCTTCCGTCCCGTCTTCTTGACCGGGACAAATAGGCGGGGACAATGTTACCGCCTTCTTGTTTTCTCTTTTCTGTTCGTTTTGGCACACTTTTTTTTGGTTAACAGAGAGTAATTCGGGGTCTGTTTTAAAAGCTGTAAAGTGTGTAGCGTTTTGCTCGGGCGAGGAGTATAGGTCAACAACCTCTACGACATGTGGTTGGCATATACTACACATATCAGGGTCATTCACACCATCCTGGCAAACGCATGCACCTAAAACAAGTTGCTTTTCAAATAGTAGTTAAACCTCAGTTCTATAACCTGACCTTACAACCCTTGACATACGACAACTTTCTCCGAAACTTGAATTCCCTGTTTTAAGGGCAAAATAATGCTCATGACTCTTCATAAGTTCTAATGGTTGTAGACTGAAGGTTCTGCGTGAAGAAGAAATTACTAACCGCTTTTAGAAAAAGAAGTAGATTGCACATCACCCTCCTGTAGCATCTTGGCTGGAATGCTTTCCGGTATGTAACACAAAACCTTGTTAATCGAATTAAATGGTTTAACAGTCAGCTCAGTTAACAAACAATTTGTAAAGTGATGATTTGATCCGTGAGCGTTGTTTTGGAGTACACTTCGTCTGACCAGGGTGCTCGATAACGTTGACGAGCTGGCAAATTATTGGCTGTAAACCAGTTCGCCTTCTTAATCGGGATTTTGCGACAGCTTTACTAAATTCTGGGTTAAACCAGACAAAGTACTAATAATTCAATTATTAGAGTGACGCGAGAAGGTACAAAGGTCCCTGCAGATAATTGTAAAAATTAGCAATCGAATTAAGAAATTAGCACTTTTATAGCACTACATGTAAAGTCAAGTGACTTATCGATAAGGAATGTCTACGCACAGTATCAAGCATGACTATTAAATAGCAAAGTAAGATTGGCTAATCTGTTTTGACAATAGCAACTCAAGTGTACCCTACAGCGAGTACAATATGGTGTATTAAACATATTGACATAAGTATTACAACACACTTTGAATAATATGAAGCAGAGACTGAATTCAGACTAAGCTTGCAAATGGCCGAATCTCGGAGAGCAGATTGTAATTCGAAGCCAGAATATATACATGTTTACTGCAAAGTACATATTAACCACAAATGGCGGAACCTGAATATATACAAATATAACCTCAAAGATTTTATACACTTTTGGTCCAGTGGTAAGATATCCGCTTCCCATGCACTAGATCCGGGTTCGAATCCCGGTGGGGCGAAAATCCTTTTGCAAGTGCCCCCCCCCCCCCCTGTATGTCCCCCTAGCCGCTATCATCTACTCCCCTCAATGTTTGCTCGCCGGTTCTTTGACAGCATTTCTCCCGACGTTAGTCTGTTATGTTTGTTCAATTGGCTACAATTTTGATCAAATCAAACCAAAACATTGATCGGAAGGTATGATAAAAGTTCCGGTGTTAACTTACTAATTCAAGAAAAAAGGGGGAGAAATCAAGTACTTTCAAATTTTGTAAAACGTTTCACACTTTTTTAATAAATTCGAATCTCATATTTAGTGAAATTTTCCTTCTTTTGGTTTCTCAGAATCTGAAATTCAAAGCATAATCATTTAACTTGAAGAGTCAGATCAGTCCAAATCCAAAACAATGGCTGTCAAGTTCATTTTTTCTATTGAGTGTGGGTGTTTGGCTTCCAGAAAAAGTTGAAAAGAATTTCAAATTCCATAACAGGCTTTCTAACTCCAAATTTTTATAACGCAATATACTTTCACAAGGTACTGAGAAAATGTACGTGCTCATCGCTTCCATTTTCTAAAAGCCCAAAAGTTTATCATCTACAAAATAATGGCTTTCTTTTCCCCTCATGTACCTAAAAAATTGGAAATTTGACTGAAAAAAAGCCAGCCTCGGATATACATCCTACGTTTGCAAACATAACCGACTAACGTCGGGCGAATTGCTTTCAAACGACGGGCGAGCGGTTCACTTACCACGGTTTAGTGAGGCTTGCGTTAGCTTAATTGAAGGGGCGTAAGGTCAGGGCAGCGGGGGTGCACCGCAGCGGGGGTGCAAAAAGGGATTGGTGGGATGGGGGCGATGGGTGCGGATGTGGGATCAATTTCTAAGAATCGTCCTTTACACCATAAGTAAAAGTCTCCAAAACTTAATGACCACTAAGCGCTACCTCTTTATCTCATTTCTGAAGACAAAAGCTCAAATGGGTCAGACGAAAAATAGTTCAAAAGTTGCATAAATGCGACAGACAGGATTGATATATTTGCTACAAACTGCTTTTGAGAGCAATTAACAATGATTTCCTAAAAAGTGCTTGTTATGTCATTTATGATTTCAAAAGACAATTCTTCTATAACTCAGCGTTAATGAAAATAATAGACGGTGAAATTACGCAACATAACAACAGCTGAAGTACGGCATCAACAAGAGATAGAGAGAGGGATAACGTGAGAGAGAGAGAAAGATAAAAAGTGAACTAGAAAGAGAAGGAAAGAAACCCTAACCGACAGAGAGACAGAGATAAAGAGAGCTACGAATATTTTCCATGATGCGATTCGACTCTGCAACTTCGTTTTCTAGCCTTGTTAGTATATAAATCATGTAAAAAACTGAAAAAGGAAAAATTTAAAACAAAAATTTCCAGATTTCACAGAAAAAGTTAAAACCATTTTTTGTCAATGGAATTCTGTCAAGTGACTGATCTGCAAGACACAAAGTTACGCTGGCCAGCAATGATTGTTAAACTCAGAAAAGGACAAAATCAAAAATTATGAAAACGAATGCAAATTTAAACAAAATCTTGTTAAAAATCAAGATATTAATATCTTCAAAACCATTCTATTGTCTCAATAGACTATCCAGTGTCCGTGTTCGAAGCCTGAAATAGTTTCACTGGCTCATAAAGATCCATGAACTTGATAATAATTTTCCAAAATTTTGTAAAATTTAAATTTTACCCAAAATTTTCTAAATTTCGAGTCGAATAAATATTGATCACCATTCCATTAACTCTAGAAACTAAGCAGTAGTTTATAATCAAACCGTGGCAGATGTCCCGGGAGGAGGTTCCGCGGCTCTTGAGGCTGAAAAAACCTAAAAAATGACAAACATTTTCAAAAAAAAACTTAAAAAATGCAGGTTTTATTTTAAAAAATGGCAAAAATTTGAGATATTGAAAAGTTGAATACTAACCTATTGCCAACAAAAGAAATCCTTTAACTCATCATCAAACCCTAAAGGAGGTTTTCTGACCCCTGCGACTCAAAACACCTGAATAATGATAAATGTCAAAAAAACAATAGCAAGTTTTGTCAAAAAAAGCTAAAACTCGTGATGTTAAAATCTTGAAAGACTTTCCATTAACTATATAGACTGTACAGTAGCCTATTGCCAAACCCTAGAGTAGGTTCGTTGACACCTAGGGCTGAAAAACCTCGAAAAATGACAAAAAATTTCAAAAAGCTTAAAAAAATTGCGCAAATTATAAATTTTCTTTTTAGCAAGCGGTTGTTCGTCAGTAGCTAGACACGGGGAGAAATTTCCGTTTTTAGCAAGCGGTTGTTCGTCAGTAGCTAGACACGGCCGAAAGGCTCCAAGAGCACTTAATGTCCGCTGGGAGCTACCTGTTTATCCCGTTTTTGAGGACGAAAAGTGAAATGGGTCATAAGAAAAAATCGGTCCAGTAAAAAATCGCATTACCGACAGGACTAATATAATTGCTACAAACTTCGTTTGAGAAGCAATTAAAAATATTGGAACAATTATTCTGACCTACATTTCTCACCTACACTCGCTAAAACTTGCATCGCTAAATATTCTTTATTAAATCAAACAAGTTTTTCCACAAAATATAGATAAGGCACGAACAAGTTCAGCAAAATCAATTTGACCAGAATATTAGCAAAGTATTGCACAGAATTCATTATTTACACCTGTTCAATGTTCATAAACAACATCAAACATCAGAATACTTTGAACTGAATGCTTTCCATGCTCTCTGTTTGAATTCTTTACATGCACTCAATGCATCGCAGCTCTTCAGAATAGCCCGTCCAACGATGATGACGTCAGCGCCCTCTTGCGCAATCGATTGCTCAACTGTGACGTAATTCTGGTCTCCTCCATCCGTCGATTGATCCAACGAAACTCCAGGCATGAATCGCAAGAAAGTGTCAGTACCTTCAAACAGTTCCTTTTTACGATATACAAAACCAGTCACTAAACTTGTATTTTCTTTAGCAAGTTCGACAGTCTTTTTGGTGTAGTCTGAGGTAATAAGGCAGTTTGATGAGCTCATTTCAGACACAAATATCACACCAGGAACTGTTCCCTGGATTTCAGCCTGCGCACTTTTTACTGCTCCCAACATACCAGAACCCGAAATTGAATGTGCAGTAACAAAATGAGCCCAGTTGGCTATTTTAAAGGGGCCTTTGAATAACTGCATTTTGAAAGTGTTCCCAATATCCGAGAATTTTCTGTCTTCGATTATCATGAAATCGAGACGTTCAGATAATTGGACAAGCTGTGCGATAAACTCGTCCACCCCAAATTGAAATATATCTTGCAATATGTCAACGTGTAATTTCACACAACAAAGTTGACTACCAACAGACTCGATCAGATCTAGAACAGGTTTGCACTCTGTCAGATCAGCAGATAGACACAAATTACTCTGCTTCTTCAAAATTGTCTTCAAAAGTCTCTGTCCATTTTTACACACTAAACTGTCAATTCTTGGCTTCAGTGATGGCAGAGTAACTTGCTTACAGTGCCCGTTCTGTTCGCTTTTCGATTGGGAAACAAAGTCCTTCAAAATGTTTATCTGTTCTTCCGGAAGATTATTCGCATTAGTCACATACCTCACAATGTCCTGCATTGTGATCAAAGGTGTAACTCTAATGCCCTCTTTGTTCAATGCCTCCAGCGCCCCTTGTTCACGATCAACGAACACAATGGCATCCGTCACTTTCAATCCCTCACATCTCAAAACATGCGCAGTCTCCAGAACTGAGGATCCAGTTGTGACCACATCTTCAACGATCAAACAACTCTCACCTGCTTCAAACTTCCCTTCCAGCAGTTTCTTCGTTCCATAACTCTTTGCCTCTTTCCGTCTCAGAATCATAGGGAGGCAGTGTTTGATAGAATAGTGAGTCGCTATTGGTAACGCTGTGTAGGGCACCCCACAAACTTTCTCTGGCAAAATTGCCACTCCATCAGTCACCCCAATGATGTCAGAACAGTATTTACTCCATAGAGCGTCAGCAATTGAAGTCATGAGACCAGGATAGCTGATCAGTACACGCAAGTCACAATACAGCGGCGATTTTTGGCCACTCTTCAATGTAAAATCTCCAAATTTCAAGCACCCAATCTCAATCAGCTTCTCAATGAAATTGTCACCCATTATCTTGACTTAAATTATTCAATAATATTTAATTGATCTCAGCAGATCCAACGTCTGCTAGATCCAGTTTTTGTGCATAAATCCAGAACATGCCGATGCTTTTGGGGCTTCACTTAATGATATTGTCAGCACACAAGAATTATTTCGATATATTTTCATTAAGGCAAAAAAGAGTAAATCTTAATAACAAAAAAAAAGATCTTTTGCTGTTCCAATCTCATGCTGTTCCAATCTCATGAATATATACTAGCCTGTTTTTTTTCTCCGTCAATTTTGACCCTACGAAACTTTCGTCGGAGAAAGATCTGTGGTATCAATTGAAACCCGAAATTCAGTAAACATAATTGGAGCAAGGTAGCATCAGAATCTCGTGAACTATTAGGTTTTGAATAGTAAGCGTTGTTACTGAAATTTATATGCGCAACAGCGGGTAGCGTGAAACTTAGTGTTCTTAGCCAAAATTCAATTTCAAGCAAAAGACAAAACACAAGCTCTTGTTGTTCCGACCCACTTGTGGGGAGAGGAACTATATACTCAAATGGTTTTTTGTCAATTTTGGCCGATCGATATATTCATCGTGTCGAGACTGGTATCATTAGAAAGCCCATCCAGCGTGGAATATGGATATCAATAATTTTTGTGATTTTTGTTTCATACAGGGAGTTATCGAGGTTTAAAGTTTTGTTAATAGTAGACGGTAATCCGTTGTTTTTATCCACGTTCTCCGTATTTTTTGACCAAATTTTTGTCAATTTTGCTAAAATTTGTTGATATTTTTAATGACAATGCTATTTGTTTTACTTTTCAGGATAGCGGAGGCCTACCGATTGGTTTTACACGAGTTTTTTGTTTGGTTAAAATTTTTGCGAAATTTTTTGTTAAAATTTTTGCAAAATGGCCCCAATTACGCTTTTGTATCCCACTATGTTTAAATATGCCGGTAGTCGAGACCTAATATCTGCTGTCACAGTCTTGCGAACATACGGAAGAATTAATTGTTTTTGTTGGAAGCGCAACAATATCAGGGGCAGGTTTGGACTCATCCTGGATTCTTACGATCGATAGATACTCAGATTACCTTGGGGCGGTCTTTTTCAAAATATTTTTAAACGTTTTTTTGTTGATCACTAACAAGAATGATTATGAGCAAAGGCCAAATTATTGACAGATCCTAATTACAACAGACAGATCCTAACAAAATGAGGCCAAATGAATATATATTATGTCTTCAGAGAAAAAGCACAGTGTTTTGACAATGTGGTTTCGTAAAATTTTAATGATTCCTTTTGTTTTGCCTTCATTTGTCATTCTTTTAGCAGCCTCATGACTTTGTCTTATTAGTAAAAAGATCCAATTGGTTTCCTGAAAAGCTTAAGTTGAAACTATACAACGCTTTCACGTGTCACCTAATGCATAACATGAGTTTGTTTATTTTAAGAGAGTGTCAATGATGTTTTGCAGTTTGCCAATTTTTTATCTTTATTCTCTCCGCATGTAGCTTAGTCTCAACATACACATGCTAAAACTAAATCCAAACGAAGGCAAGAACTTCTCTATAGGGTTTTTGTTTAACTAATGGTTTCTTGGCTTTACGAGATTTCATAGAACTTCTATGATTTTTGAATATTTGCCAATATTTGAGGTAGATATTATTTCTTTTTCAATTATCACATCAAAGATAGCTCCAATTGGCATTGAAAGAATGCGCAAAAGAAGTTTTTTTTTAAATTTTGAGTGAAAACCATATAGTTTAAGCGTCTGCGAAAGCGTTCTCGCGCAAAATTTATCAGAATACTTCTGTTTTTACCTCATTCTTTTTGTTGTCGTACGGCAGTAAAAGCTTTTATGGATGTGTAAATGGATCTATTAAATGATTTCAGTCCATAGCTAACTGTTTTCATGGCTCCCTTAAATTTATTTAAGAAAACTAGTTTTTCCTCCCGATTTGTTTTCATTGTCATCAACAAGTAATTTTAAATTGTTTAAAACAACATTTTTACAGTTGGTTATGTTCTGACTGACGTCTATCAGCTTTTTTATTAGATTAGAAATTTGTTCTCAAAAAATTTTGAGACTTCAAGACAAGTCGACATTTGTTTTTCTTTCTGTTGTCTAATTCAGAAAAACCATTTACAAAAAAGACCCAGTTAAAATCAAATAAAACTCAAGCAATTAATTCAAACCCCTTTGTTGTCAATTTACGGTTTTTAATCATTTTCAGGACCTTATAGTTTTAAGGACTTCAACACTAATGTTTCGATAAACTGTTTGCATAATTTTGAGTTCTCTCCGTATCTGTTGTTTTGTCTTGTGATTCGACCTCAGAGTTAACAAGCAAAACTGGCGTCCCGAGGAGTAAAAATTACTTCGTCTTTGGTTTGTTTATGGTCTGTTTGAATTTTTGCAAACATTTGCTTCAGAAAAATCGTTGCATTTTTGAGCTTTGACACTATAGCCTTAATTCTGTTAATTTTTAGATTTTTCCCCATAACAGCAGGTTGCATGCGTTCTGTTGTGAACTGAGATCCAATTTTTATACTGGTTTTAATCAACTAATGATTTCTTGGCATTGATTTTACGCATTTCAATAAGTGTGATTTTTGGATATTTGCACATTTCTTAGTTTTTTGTTTCCTTGCCATACTATCACACAAATGGCTGGCCCAATTCACATTGAAAAAAGCAAAACTGAAGACAGTTAATGTGCTCCATCAATAGCCTATGGTTTAAACGGTTGCGGCATCGCTCTCTTTTTTAAATGTTTCTTTCGTTTTTGCCGTTTTCTTTGTAGTCATCTGACGTATTATGGATAATGACAGGTCTCAACTGCTTCCGATGAGGTATAAATTAACATTCTTAATGCGCTGAGTTGATACTTATCGGTTTTAATCAATTTGAAATTGGTTGTTTTCAAAAACAGAAACATATTTTTGAATTTTGCCCCTTTTGCTGTTCTTTGTCGACCTGCTATCGAGTTGAACGATATGTGAATTTCTATCTGTTCCTCATTTGGTAGATAAGTCAAAAATGTAGATGTCACTTATTAAAGTTAGTTCACCTAAACAGAAAACATTTTCTATTTTTTTCCAGGCAATGGGATCAAATAGGTACGAAACTTATTGTCACGCTAAAGCTTTTTACCACCTTTACTACATAATTTCTCTTCACTTAGTAAGTCACTGATTAAAAATTGCACAATATTAGCCTGGATTTATTGACCTCCAACTATCGCGTCCATTTTGGCAGCACGGTCTTTAATATCGATGAGTGACTGTTGAAAGTGTTGAAAAAAGTGTTGAAAGGAAATATAAATTGATTTGCAAATAGTACTACTATCAATCAGCACAATATGACAAGTATCAAAATATATGTGGCTCGTTTTGGAAACTAGTGTACTCAAGAGTAGTTAAGAAGAGTAGGAGCTAAGACATAGATGAGGGAAGGAAGAATAAGGCAGCCGAAAGATATAAGTTATATGGAGCGCCACTGTGATAACTAAAGCGTAGAAAAAGAAGAACAAGAGAGCACAGTAGAAAGAGTATCAAGTGGTTGGTTGGTTGGTTGTTTGTTTGAAAGAAAGAAAGGCATCTGTTCTGATAATAGGAGGAAGTAGTGTCAGATATATACAAGCACGTTTATATATTCTAGGAAGACGAATGTTGCAATTAGCAAAGTACTGTAGTGGAATCAAACGTATAATTTATCAATTAATTAATTAATTAATGCCTCCCAGAGGCTCAGGACAACTAAGAATAAATATCAAAATAACAACGAAATACGATAAAACAGCGTCTTATTAATATTCATCGATAATTAAATTTCTTGCTGTGATCATAACTTAGAACATAACTCTGATTAAAACCAAATTTAATATGTTTCCAGACAATTATTTAATGTTAAAACCAAAAAAAAAACATCAAGCTTCAACAATTCCTCGAAATAATTGAAAATTACATTGAAAGAAACAATACTAGCCGAGTATTACACAGACAAATTATGGAGTCACTGCGCGGAACCAGGACAAATGAAAGTGGACTGACCAAACTTTTGTCTGCTAAGAGGTCATCTGTCTTCTCAATGCGCCTGTTTTAATGAAACACAGGCAGACCTCCTTCAGATACAAAAGACTCCATGCCTTGCATCGTTGAGGACAATGCTGTTTCATTTTGTGCCATGCAAGACATAGCAATGCTGGTTGGTGCTGCATTAATACTGCCATTATTGGTTCCACTATTGGTGGCCACTATTCTGCCATTGTTTGCTGCGCTAAGTTGTCCACTTGTTTCGCCTAATTGAACAGTTGGACTGGATGAGTTGGAGCTGCTGTTAAAGATGCTGTAGTCGTCCAGAAGTTTGGTGAGCAGTTCATCCTCGTCAGTGTCCATGGCTGCTGCAGCTGCCGAGATTTGATTGTTGTTTGGTTGAATAACCGATTCGTTGTTATTCTGATTGTTCGCAAAGCTGTTGGTATTGTTTGCAATGCCACTCACAGTAGAGTCACCTACAAAAAGTAGCTGGATGACTATGTAAGTTGTCAACTAAAAATCAAATTATCGAAAATCAAACATTTCTGCCGGATAATACATGAACCATACAAAACAATTGTTAAGATCATTCATAACTACTTATAAAAACAGCCGACAGATTGCAGGAAAACGGTGCCGCTTGAACCCATGAACCTCTATTGTGATTGAAACAGAAGGGAAAGAAGACAAAATTCCACAACCTAACAAACAAAACCGACTAACGAAATGCTCTCGAACGACCAGTGGGAGCTCTAATCAATTGCAGCCGGGCTTCAAACGACGTCATTAGAGGTTATTATATACCAATATAAACACTAAAAAAACTTACACCAGTTTCGGCGCACTTTTCATTAGACTTTTAGTATTGAACTGCCACAACTTGAGTCCAGCTTCTGTCACTTGCGAATGAGAAAGAAATTTAGATCACGCAAAACGAAAAAGTCAATGTAAAAGTTAAAACGGTCAGGCAAAAATTTAAACAAATCAACGAGTCGTGCCATTAACGAGTCGTATTTCAGATATATCGACAAAGCCAAAACCCATTTTAGAAAAAAGAAAAAGCAACATATAGTTAGAAACAAACAATTTTTAGTTAGCAAAGTGTTGTGTGTGTGGGGGGGGGGGTATTGGGGGGAGTAGATAGGTGTAGGGGGTAACTAGCGGGGGGTAGATTGCTTGGGGTTGTGAGTAGTGTAAGGCAGTTGGAGGAGATGCAATCAGGGGTTAGATAGATGGTGAGGAGGACAGGTATTGTGAAAGAGTTATGTAGTTGAAGCGGATTGTGTGGGGCGGGGCGGGGTAGGTTTCGGCGCACTTTTCATTAGACTTTTAGTGTTGAACTACCACAACTTGAGTCCAGCTTCTGTCACCTGCGAATGAGAGAGAAATTTAGATCACGCAAAATGAAAAAGTCAATGTAAAAGTTAAAACAGTCAGGCAAAAATTTTGCAAAAAACAGTCGATTGAATTACGGAAACAAATCAACGAGTCGTGCCATTAAAACTCTTAACTAACCCTACGTATTTCAGATATATCGACAAAGCCAAAATCCATTTTAGAAAAAAGAAAAAGCAACATATAGTTAGAAACAAACAATTTTTAGTTAGCAAAGTGTTGTGTGTGTGTGTGTGTGGGGGGGGGGGGTATTTGGGGGGAGTAGATAGGCGTAGGGGTAGCTAGCGGGGGGTAGATTGCTTGGGGTTGTGGGTAGTGTAAGGCAGTTGGAGAAGCGGATGCAATCAGGGGTTAGATAGATGGTGAGGAGGACAGGTAGATTTGTGGAAGAGTTATGTAGTTGAAGGGGATTGTGTGGGGCGGGGCGGGGCAGGTGATTGATTTACTGCCATTAGCAGGGAAAAAATCGACGCAAAGAAAGAATAAGAATTTAATGATTAACCTGGAGGGCGCAAACTCTTTACATTTTGAACTTATGTTCCTTAAACAGTTTAAGTGAATCGCATGCTTCTATATTTAGAGACGAATGAGCCGTAAGGCTCTAAGAGAACTTAATGCCCTCCGGGTTTTACTTGTTATCCGGTTTTAGAACACGAAAAGTCCAACGCCTCAGACAAAGCATTGGTGACGAGATAAATCGCATTAAAAACCGCAGCAGGACTAATATAATTGTACAAACTTTGTGCGAGAGCAATTAATAAATGGAAGCAACTTAGCAATATTCTGTCAAAGTTGAAAATTCTGAGCGTTCAACAATCACTAATAGATACCACAATCGAAAACAGTCTCACGTCATTAACTACGAATTAAAGGAAATCGTTTTGACCAACAAAAATCAAAAACATCGGACGAATCGCTCTCGAAGGTCTGGAGAGAAAAACAATGCAAAAGAGGGCATATTCTAGAAACAATTACGGTCAAAAAATTTCTGAATTTTTGGGACATTAACCACTACACAACACAAAATATGAATGCGCGCAACAGAACTCACTCAAAAAAATTTTAAAAAGTCAAGCGAGAAAAAACCAATCGAGAAGCGAAATCGAGCAAATATTCTAGTAGGAAAAGGTGAAACAAAAATGTGCATAAAAAGACACGCGCGTTTACAATAAAAACTCGTTTACAAATTACGTCGTTCGAGAGCAATCAAAAACATAACCGGCAGATTGTCGGAAAATTGCCGCCACTGATTCCCAAAACCCCATTGTGACTGAAATAACCGAAAAATTGTTTCCTGCAAAAAAAAGATTTCTATAGAGCGATATTCCTCTAAATTCGCAATTAGACATCCTCCTGTTTTTCAATGAAAGGATACAGAGGATAGTTTCAATACCACGAAGCATTAGAGATGGTAACTAAGATTTAAAAAAAGTTTCATAAGCGGTAATCTAATTTCATTAAAAAAGCCGGAAGACTCCGGAATCGACTCGAAGTAATTATCAACTTACACCCTAGCTAACCACTAACTGATGAAACCATTCATGATACCATTCAAATTGAAGAACCAAACGGCTGAATCAATTTACCGAGAAAGCAAACTAAAAACATTTCTTGACAACTTGGTTGAAAAAAAATTTCACAGGAAACATTCTTGGAAACCATTTGGTATATTAGGTTGTCAGATTTGTATTAATTGTGTTGAAGAAGTGATAAGGCAACATAACATTAACACCGAGCAGACAAAAAAGGACGAAATAATTTTAAAACTTGTTTAAAAATCTCAATAAATTGAGAACTATAAATAACTTTTCTCCATACACCTTAACAAACAGCTACTGTTGATTCATTGAGCAAAACCTCACCCAAATGCATTGAAAAACGCTTAAACATAACCGACTAACGTCGGGCAAATTGTTCTCAAACGACTGGCGCGCGGTTGGCTTCTTCAGTCCTAGAGCTACGAATTAAGGAAGCCAGCGCAGGCTTAATTCAATAAGCGTGGACGTGTGTGTATGTGTGCGTGCTTGTGTGTGTGTGTGAGTGTATGTGTGCGTGTGTGTGTGTGGAGGGGGGTTCAAACTCTAAGAAGCGACCTTCAAACAAAGAATTTATGGCTCCATAATTTACGTGAATTACATACCTAGAGTCTAGTAGGCCGAAAGGCTAAGAGCCCTTAATGTCTTCAAGGCAATACTGTTTATCATGTTTTAGAAGACGGTTTGTCAAAAGTTTCAAACTTCAAACAAAAAATCGGTCAAGCGAAAAAATGCATTAAATAGCACAGGACTAATATAAGGCTCTAAAACTTCCTTTGAGAGGGATCAAAAACATGAAATAAAAAGTATAAAACTGCAGAGTTGATAAATTTATCATATGAAATCATGTGCTATCAAACCTTTAATTGATTTCACTTAGTAACAATAATCCTACAAACCCCGCTACACACATCATGAACAGAAAAAATATTCGGAGGGGCAAAAGAGCAGAAGAATTAGGCAGAAAAATCAAAAAAGAAAAACTAGGCAAAAATGTTTTTTAACTTAGCGTATTTTCTCGGACTGAAATTGATATTAACGAAATCAAAAAGCCCCAGTCAGCAACATAAAAACAAATTTGAAATGAAAAAACACACTCAGCCACAAAACAACATGAAAAAAAGTGTAAAAGCATATTAAAAAAGCGACAAAAACGGCGAGCAAAATAGCAAAAGCATCAAGATTATATATATATATATAGATTATATATATATATATATATATATATATATATATTTTATATATTATATATATGTAAAAATATTGATACTTTTTGGATGTATTTAACACAGGAGGTAAAAATTAACGCTACACGTGACAACGAAGTGCTTAGGTCAAACGACTGAACGAATTGACGAGAAGAGAGTGATTTACCTTTGTCGCGTTTTTGAGAGAGGGAGAGAAAAATAAAAGAACACTTTTTCATACATTAGAGCTTCAGGCACAATATACAAATGAAATCTGCTTATATAAAAGGCGCACACATATATCATGGAAATTGGCAATTAGCAGTTACATTGTTTTTATAATTTGTTTCTCTGAACACAAAGAGCAAACAGTTGAGTCTACGAAAAACAATCTGGTCATAAAATTTTGCAGCAACTGGCGCAAAACAAACTCTATCACGAAAAAAAGTAAAAGCGACAACTTCCACAAACAACACTCAGACATCATTTTGGCTTTTGATTTTTTGCGGCGAGGAAAAGACGCACAAAAAAGAAGTTTTCATTAAAAATTTCAATAAAATCTACGTATATATATGTATAATATTATATATATATATATATATATATATATATATAAATAAATAAATAAATATATATACATATATAAATATAAAAATATGTATATGTTAAAGATTTCAACAAAATCTACGTATATATATTATACATATATATACGTAGATTTTGTTGAAATCTTATATATATATATATATATATATAAATAAATGAATA